>NW_027497504.1:0-178776 GCF_021521415.1 Bidens hawaiensis | reverse complement strand
AGGAGCAGACGCGACAAACTCTGCCAAAGTAGACGGACATCTCCCTCCTAACCATAAATTAACCACTGCAGTGATAGCACATATGAGGTCATGTGGCAATAGCCGGCCCTTCTCCACAAAGAGCATCCAAAATATGTTGCGCTCTCAAACCGTCCCTCCCACACGAAGTTCCTTTGGGAAACGATTTAATGCAACCAAGGACACTATCAACCTCTGCCACAAGAGGAGGCTCGGAATAAGTCATGTCCGGCATAGCCGGCGGCTTCTTGTACGGGTGTTTAGCTTCTAAAGCCTTTGTGGTATCAGAATTGTAAGGTGCAACACCAGATGAGCATAACACCTCTTAAATACCAACTTCTCATACTCTTAAATGGCATACCTTCACTTATTCTTACAAAAGCACCTCACTTGATGTCGCATCATGTGGTCTAACTTATGCTTATATACAAATTTAAGCACATCACCTATGTTGTGTCATGAGGCCTAACCTTCATTTATTGTTACAAAATATAAGCATATTCCCTGATGTTACATTTCCAAGTTTAACTTGTTAATGCAAAGGTCAAATACTTCACATGACAAGGTGAATCTTCAAAGGTGAGGTGCCTAATATATTGCTAGTTTGAATAGAAGGTATGGCCTAAATATAACGCTAAGAAAGTCGTACACTTATCCAAATCATGCTAAAGTCGGGAGATGATATTATTTTTAACAGGGTTAGCTATTGCTTTACGACATTTATAGCTTTTTCTCTTGTTTAGTATGCATGTTAAGCTAATTATCGAGACTATTAGTCTCGATAAAGCATATTAGCGTAACAAACAACTAAAGTGCTATAATCAAAAAAATATATATATATCATTACACAGATATCTAAACTTGGTATAAGATCTAAACTTATATACCAAAGATTATGTATCTCACCTAGTTTGAATAGAAGGTATGACTTGAATATATTTCTAAGAAAGTCATAAATCTTATCCTATTCATGTCAAGGGTGGAAGAGGTGCTATTGGACACCACATCGAGTTTCATAAAATCCTGCACTGTCATGTCATTTGTACCATCAACTACATTACTGGAGGCACTCTTTTCAAATAAACTAAATATTTTTCTTTGTCTATTTAAATATATTATAAAGGATGATGGATGATTGGGTATGTAAGATTGAGGTCACATAAACAACTCTCTTCTCTATACCAATCGTTAAGTATAACCCGCTTCCACTACCTCATTTAGCTCCCCCACCCCCTTCTCAAAGCTGATAGCGGTGTACCCTCTTAGGGTACCGTACCGTCATACACCCCCTCCCACCTTAAGGTCGGTAGATGGCATTATTTTAATAGGCTGAGCTAATCGCTCTACGACATTCATAATTGTTTATTCTTTTATTGAATATGTGTGTGAAGCTAATTATCGAGATTATTTGTCTCGATAAAGCATATTGGTGTAACAAACTAGTAGTGTTATAAATCATATAAAAAATAATTACCGTGTCATATTTCCAGGGTATTATAAATTAGTAATATACCAAACTAAATATTTGACGTGTCAGATAGTGCAAGAAACTATCCAGTTATCAAATTCACTAAAAGATATATTTTCACCTATAATTATGAAAGTGACCTTTGATTAAAATCAAATAAAATGATCCAATCCGCGATAGTTCTTTCGTCTATTGGCTAACTTTGTTCAATTAAACGGGTTAAATAAACCAATATTCATTCGAGTATTGACCGTTTGTTTGTTTCAATTGTTTATTGAAATGATCAAAGGATAACTGTGTGACGCTTAACAATTGATATAGAAACCTAAAATGACATAAATCATTAGATTATATTTTGATAATGACTTGTGAGATTATTGGATTACAATGTTGATTAAGTCGTGGGAATCATATCAATCGTACGATTTTTGTCCCATAATTGACACTCCAATCATACATTTGCTGATTATATAAAGATTCCGATTAATTAACTACATTAAAGAATGTTAAAAAATAATATTAATAAAAACCAACTGAGCATGTCAAATTCTGAAACCAGCATAGGCCCAATTAAAATAACAGTCTAGTCATGATAGAACATCGGTGCTATCTAAATAGAGGAGTTTGGTAGCCTAAATACTAAAAAGTCGTCGTTAAAAAAAATAAAATAAAATAATCTGAAAGTTTTTTTTAATGCGCATATACACACAATTGGAAATAAGAGTCAAATACATTTTTTTTCCTCATATTCTCTAGTAAAAAAAATTATGATTCTAAAAACATAGTTTGATGAAATCTTATTATTATTTTGATTCTAATGTGATGAAATGATGGTTTCTGATTTGTTACTTCTGTTGAAATTGATTGCTACAAATCATCATAACACATATGGCCAAGGTTTGTATAAGCTAAAGCAAGAGGGGGGAAATATATATTGAAATATAATTGGGTAACAAAACCTGTCTTGTTGGGGCGATGTAACAACATGAATTCAATCAGTATTAGTGAGATTTGTAATGGTAGTGGCAATAAACCAAAAAATGTGTCCATAATAATAGTGACACCTATATGACTTATAATAACAAAAGAAAACATTTTTGAAAAAACGTGTAGTTTGTCGGTAAAACTCGTGTGGTGGCGGTGGCGAGTTGATGCGAATTTGATCGGTTTTGGGTTACAGCACCGAAACTATACCAAAAAATCAATTTTTCAACATGTTCAGCGAACTGACATGAATTCTCCCGCTATCTGGTTACAGCAATGAAACTAAATCAAAATTAATTTCGTCAACGCCCAAATACAACAAATAAACATATGTTAAAAATTAAAAAAAAACTCGTGCGTTGCAGTGACGAACCCACGTAAATTTTGTCAGTGTCGATGAAAACAAAAGAAAAACAAAACTCGCATGTTGCAGCATAGATAGACAATAAAACAAAACTCGCACGTTGCGTTGTCGAACTGACGGAAATTTCGTCGTTGCAATAAATTAGTGAAGAGGTATGTACCCGCCTCAACACCGAGCAAGGCGGGTCAACCCACAAGATAAAGACATTATGAAGGCACAAAGCCAAAACCTATGCGCATGGCGCATACAAAACATGCTCAGGCATCATATGCCCAGGCACACATATGCTCGCGCATCACATACGCGCGCGGCGCATCAGCGCGCGGCGCATATCACATGCTCGTGCATATCACATCTGCCCAGACACACATGCTCGCGCATCACATATGCGCGCAGCGCATCAGCGCGCGGCGCATATCACATGCTCGTGCATATCACATCTGCGCATGAAATATCTGCGTGTGAGAATAAAGAGAAGACCTCGCGCATCCTCAGGATGGGCGCATATCACACGTGCGCATAATCAACCTCGTCCTTATCCAAATCAGGATTAGGGCAACCTTGATTGTGCACGTCAGACAACCTTCCAGAAGGCATCTTTTTAAGGAGTAAGAATATGCTGATGTTGACAGCTGCCAAATGGAAGGTCGACAACTCAGCATGACACATGTGTTACCACGTGATTACAACCAACGAGAAAGCGCCAGGTGTCCCAGAGGACACGTGGCGCAGTGCGATTGGAGGAAGCCAACGAGGTTGAGCCCAACCGGTGGTAACCTTAGCACTATAAATACAGCATCAACTCCACTTTGATGACACATTCAGACTCAATCATTGACAGTTACAAGCAGTGATAACACATTCAATCATATTGAATCACATTCACTCACAGTCAGTTACATACAAAACAGACAGTCTCACAATCAGGGGGTATTAAGCTATTCAGCAATACTCTTGAGATTCTCTGACACACATTATTATCTTCTCCACAAATATACTGATTCTCACGCCGGAGGGTTACCCCAAAGAGGACCCCTCTGTCCCTTTCTGAGGGGTAAGTAACGGCGCTGTTCATTTTGTAGGTGGAAGAACACAGACCCAGAAGAACCATCGGTGAAATAGTATAATCACACCCGAGGAAAGTAGATCTGCTACCAGTGAGTAGATCCACGTTTCTTCATTGGCGCCATCCACTGTTACAAACGGCAATCAGATCTCATCAGATCTATAAAAAAAAAAAAATCAATCACCATGGTTTCTGGAGTTCGTAACGTTGATCAAGCTCTGGAGGATATTGAACGTGAGGGTGTTAACGACGGACAGCAGGTTCTGAGGGTTCCGCGTGATTCTACGCGTACCACCAGCAACCGTCCCTTCGTCACAACCCCTCACGGCCAGACTGAAACTCCTCCAGACGATCTCACGTTACAAAATATGGCCGGCGCGAAACTGAAAGGACCAATGGGTCCAGAAGAGGAAACAAATGATCCAAATGAATGGCTCATAAACGAGCAGCGGCGTCTGATGGAAAAATACAATGAAATGGTCAAGCAGAAAAAGCTAGCCGACCAAACACAAAGGCAAGCTTTTGATAAGCAGACTACAAAAAGGGCCGCGCGCCGGAAGAAGGACATTCTGTTCACACTGCACACACTGAGTTCAGTGATGAAGAAGTGCATAGCATGAGGAAGACACGGGATACTCATGCAGGAGGCTCACAGCTCCGCGCGCCTGTGAACATGGCGCCTGGAGCCAGAGCAGATCTGGATCTGCACATGCCGTACAGCCCACCGGTCAGAGGGCAAGTGGACGTAACCACGCCCTACAGACCAGCCATCCTGGTAAAACACTCAAAGTTTACTGCGCGCATCGCGCAGGCTCCCATCCAGCACAAGACAAAGATGCCAAGTGGTCTGGGCAAATATGATGGCACAACAGATCCAGATGACTTTTTGCAAGGTTTCTATAACACGGGAAACCTAGAGAGCTGGACGATGCCAACATGGTGTCATATGTTTGCTCGCTGCCTCACGGGCGCAGCGCGGGTATGGTTCGAGAGCTTGCCGACAGGGCAAATTGATGGGTTCGAGGAACTATTAGAAAAGTTCCAAGCCCACTTCGTACAGCAGCGCAGGCACACGCGCGATCCTGATGACATCATGCACTGCATACGCAGGAATGATGAAACGATTGAAGATTACATCACTCGTTTCAATCAGGAATCCCTGGCAATCGGGGGTATAACTGAGCAGCTCCTGCGCGTGGCCTTTATACAAGGCGCTCGCAGTGATCAACTCCGCCGGGCTCTCGTAAGCAAAGATGGTATGCCACCACGTGGGCCAAGTTAATGGAGGCATCGCGAGTTTTCGCGAGAAATGAGAAACAGATTGCCCAAGATAGGGCAAGAGAAAGAGCGCATCAGGCAGAATCACCGCGCAGCAAAGAGAAGAGGGCCAAACAGAACTCTGTATGGTCCAGGTTGCAGCCAACAAGTTTTTCTTCCGCGGAAAAACAAGCGCAACCAACCTCACCCCAGCCCCAAAAAGAAGTTCGTAATCGCGGGGAGGGTGACAAGAGGGAGGGCGGCAGAGATCCTAGCAGACCTCTGCCAAGAATATGGACACCCCTCACTAAAACACCTTCACAGGTGTTAAGTACTGAGAATGTCCAATTCAAGCCCCCAAGCAACTACACTACAAGGGACCGCAAAACAGTGGCAAATATTGTGAATTTCACAGGTCCCCGGGCCACAACACCGACGCATGCCATCATTTAAAGGATGCGATCGAGAAGGATGTAAAGTCAGGCAGGCTGGCTCACTTGGTAAAAAACCAAAGAATAGAAGATGAGCAACCGGAAGGAGCCTCTGCCAGCAAGAAATACAAAAGAATCTGTGTGGCTGAGGGGGGACGACAAGGGCAGACGTCAAAAAAGAGAAGCGCGCAAATCCACGGAGATTGGCGGCGAGCAGCAAGTCATCTTCCCAAGAATCAGGGGAGGCCCTTCAATAAGCAGTCCTCTCGTCATCACCACACACATTGCTCATTACGAAGTGTCAAAGGTCCTGGTGGACACTGGAAGCGAATCTGACATTATGTATGAGCAGTGTTTCAGAAAGTTAGACCCGGCAGACCAAGCGCGGCTCGAAATTGTGAACGCACCAATCTGTGGTGTTTCAAATGAAATCATCCATCCACTGGGCCAGATTCAGTTTGAACTAACTATGGGGGATGATGAGCACAAGCGAGCAGAAGTTGTCAACTTCTTGGTCTTGCCCACCACGTCATGCCACAATATGATCCTGGGTAGGGGAACGATTGCCCAATTTAATGCTGTACCGTCGCCAGCGCACGGCGCTTTGGGGTTTCCTACACCAACGGGCGTAACATTTGTTTATCGCGATCATTTGTGCGCAGTGACAAGTACGCCGCGGGAGGGGAGAATGAAACTTCAAACGGCGGACAATGCGCCAGAGAAGTGGATTTTAAACCCAAAATTCCCCGAACAAACGGTCACAATTGGCGCTACCATTTCAGACGAAACGAGATTGAGAATGAAAAGGTTGCTCACAAAATACACGTCGGTCTTCGCGTGGCAACACTCCGATATGACTGGGGTCCCGCGAGACTTGGCGCAACATTCTCTTAACACGTTCAAGTCGGTGGAGCCAATTGCTCAGAAAAAGAGAATCATGGGGGATGAAAAGGCGAAGGCCATGAATGAGCAAGTTGAGGACCTGTTGCGCGCAAACATCATCCGCCCGATCCGATACCAGACGTGGGTAGCCAATCCCGTGATGGTAAAGAAAAGCAACGGGTCATGGAGGATGTGTATTGACTTCAAGGACCTCAACAAAGCATGTCCGAAAGACTGTTACCCCCTCCCAAACATCGACGCAAAGGTGGACTCCGTGGCGCCATTCAAGCTCAAGTGTTTCCTGGATGCCTACAAAGGCTATCACCAGATTCAAATGGCACCACAAGACGAAGACAAGACGGCCTTCAGGACCGACAAGGGTGTTTTTTGTTACACAAAAAATGCCCTTTGGTTTAAAGAATGCGGGCGCCACCTATCAGAGACTTATGGATTCGGTTTTCAGTGAACAAATCGGAAGAAATCTAGAAGTCTACGTTGATGATTTGGTGATCAAGAGCAGGGAGGAGAGACAAATGCTCAAAGACATCGAGGAAACTCTTCAGCGCCTAACGGAAGTTAACATGAAGCTCAACCCGAGCAAATGTACTTTCGGCGCAGAAGAGGGGAAATTTCTTGGTGTAATGGTCACTAAGGATGGTTTCAAGGTGAACCCTGAAAAGGTGAAAGCCATCCTTGACATGCCTTCACCATCCACCATGAAAGAGGTTCAGAAGCTGAATGGTAGATTGGTGTCAATCAACAGGTTCCTATCGAACCACGCCAGCAAATCTACTCCATTCGTTAACACCTTGAGGAACTGCTTGAAGAAGAGCCAATTCAAGTGGACGCCTGAGGCTGAGCAAGCTTTCACTGAGATAAAAGAATGTCTCATAAAGTTGCCCGCGCTCACAGCTCCACTTCCTGGCGAAACCCTTACATTGTACCTGTCAGCTGGAGACCGCGCGATCGGCGCAGTATTATTGGTGGATCGCAAGGGGATCCAAACGCCAATATACTATGTGAGTCGGGTGCTCACAGACCCTGAGACGCGCTATTCCATCATGGAAAAGTTAGTTTTGTCACTAACACACGCGTCGCGCAAGCTCCATAGATACTTCAATGGTCATCCTATTGAAGTTCTGACTGGTTACAACATCCAGCAAGTCTTGCGACGCCCCGCGCTCTCCGGAAGGCTGACAAAGTGGGCGCTGGAATTAGGTGAACACACGATCACCTATAAGCCTTGTCCAGCAATAAAGGGTCAAGTTTTAGAGGATTTCATCACAGAAATCCCCGATGGAAAGATTGAAGAAGCTCAGCGCGAGGTAGACCCTCCGCGAGCAAACGATGAGGAAGATGTTTGGAGGCTATTCACTGATGGAGCCTCCAACAGCGAAGGGTCCGGCGCAGGCCTCAAACTGGTGGACCCTGATAATCATGAATATACTTATGCTATTAGGTTGGACTTCAAGAGTACCAACAATGAGGCTGAGTATGAAGCCCTGCTGGCTGGCCTGCGCATTGCGCGCAAGTTTGGAGTTAAAAGGCTAGAGGCCCATGTTGATTCTTACTTGGTAGCTGCTCAGGTCAACGGCCTATATGACGCCAAGGAGAACACAATGCCTCTATATCTAGAGCAGGCAAAAAAGCTCGTCGAGCAGTTTGACTTCTTCAGAATCATACACATCTCGCGCAGCGAAAATAAGTCTGCTGACGCGTTGAGTAAGATGGCTTCAACTAATTTTGATCACTTTGGCAAAGATGTCAGGGTGGAAGTGATGAGCAACCCGTCAGTGCAAACGCAATCTGTTCTTGTAATTCATACAACCCCTTCATCCTGGATAACTCCAATAATGGAATTCCTGAAGGAGGGGAAGTTACCGGACGATCGCGCACAGGCGAGAAAGATAAGACACAAGGCGCAGAATTATGAACTACTTGATGGTACAGTATATCGGCGCTCTTATCTTGGACCGCTCATGAAATGCCTGGATGCTGAAGAAGCAAGCTATGTGATTAGGGAGATTCATGAAGGAATCTGTGGAATACACGCTGGTCCGCGCATGGTGGTTGCCAAGGCAATGAGCTCAGGCTACTATTGGCCAGGCATGTACTTAGATGCGCTAAAAGAAATCCAAAAATGCAAGGCATGTCAGAGCTACGCGCCAAACACCATGCGTCCAAAGAACAACTTGATTCCAGTGACCTCCGCATGGCCTTTCCACAAATGGGCCATTGATATTGTGGGGCCCCTGCCGCAAGCGCAAGGGCGAGTGAAATTTTTGGTAGTGGCGATAGACTATTTCACAAAATGGGTTGAGGCCAAGCCACTAGCAAAAATCACAGCTGAGGCGATGAAGCAATTTATCTGGAGCCACATCATTTGCCGTTTTGGCCTTCCTATGGAAATTGTGAGCGACAATGGCAAACAATTCACTGACAGGAAGATATCCAGCTGGCTCAAAGAACTGCACATCAACCAAATCTTCACTTCGGTCTACCACCCTCAAGGGAATGGCCAAGTGGAGCGCGCGAATCAAAGTTTGTTAAATGGGCTGAAGAAAAGATTGGAGGGAGAATCCCATTCTTGGGTCGAAGAGTTACCTAATGTCCTGTGGGCGCACAGGACATTAAGCAAAACTAGCAATGGCGAATCCCCGTTCAGCCTAACCTATGGGACAGAGGCTATGATCCCAGCAGAAATTGGATGCCCATCCCATAGGGTACTCATGACGAGCAAGACTGATAACGAGCGCGAAAGAAGATTGGACCTCAACTTGCTTGAAGGGCGCAGAGAAGCGGCTATCATCAATGAAGCCAAATACAAGAAAAAGCTGGAAAAATATTATAATCAGCGCGTTAAAGAATGCCACTTCAAGAAAAATGATTTTGTCCTTCGAAACAATGAAGCTAGCCGCGCGATACCCCCAGGAAAAATGTCCCCCAATTGGGAGGGACCTTATCAAATTTCAGAAGATTTGGGGAAAGGCGCGTACACTTTAAAAGATTTGAATGGCAAAAAGATACCGCGCGCGTGGAACGCAGCACAGCTTAGAAAATGCTTCATGTAAATGTTCAAATATGTAATCAAGGCTTTTAAGCCATCATGAATGATGATTCGCGCTATCTTTCAATATTTGTTCTATTACCTTTGCATACATGTTTCACACTTCCTTTATTAATTTGGAACAATATGACAACACTATATTGACTTCAAAGAAGTCAAAGCAAAATAAAGCGAAGTAAAACATACATGCGCGAGCCTTAGCTCAAACGCGTTAACGAGTCTTAACTCTAAAACGCCAGGGCCTTAGCCCAAACTTACGAGCCTTAGCTCAAACACGTTAATGAGTCTTAACTCTAAAAACGTCAGGGCCTTAGCCCAAAACAAAGAGCCTTAGCTCAAAACACTCACAAACATCCATCTTACATCCCGCGCAGCCTGATCATAAAAATCCTTAAACACAACTAAGGCAAAGTACATGCCATATCATGTTAAGGTCTCAGGTCGAGGTCGCGCGCGGAATCATAGTGGATATCTGAGTAACACACGCTGACATGTAATGGCTAAACTCATACTTCCATATAAATACCGCGCAACAACGACGCGCAAAAAAGAAATAATGAAAAGTTAGCGCGCATGTCAGCATAAACAAGATACTGCGAAACCACAAACAAAATAGAACAGAGGTTAAGTGAATAATTTCCTTACAACCTTGTTCTTATTTTAACGTGCAAGCATATCTTATATCTATACAAGCAAACATGAAGAGATGAATGGAAATGCGCAAGATGTGAAAAAGAGAAAACAAGTTTCATTCCATTGGATTGAAATTTACAAGTATGATGAGTTACAAATTACAAGTATAAAAAATTAAATATGTAAAATTTGATGAAGGGCTTCTCAAGTCTCCACGTCGACGTCAGCCACTTCATCACCTTCATCATCTCCCGCAGCATCTGACGCGGCCTGCTCCTCATCTCCGAACTGACCATAGTCAAGTTCTTCCTCCTCATTGGAGTCTTCTATCACGACGGTGTCAGGAGCAGATTTATTCGCAGCGCCAGAGCCGCTGGCAGAGGCAACATCCCCCGCGCCACCATCATCGCTACCAGCCCTCTCGCATTCATCGAGCAACTTCTTTAGCGCGCCGAGGTCGGGCTGGTCAGCAAGCGCAGCTATCTGCAAATCATTAGAAAAGTATTGAGTACAAAACACTTGGAAAAATTAGTCAAGTAAAACTCATTAAGGTCAAGGTACCTGCATAAGGATGGGGATGGGAGTATTCATATACTTTTCCCCCACCGCGGCCATGTCCGCGCAGGCCGCGTCGCTCTTGTAAGGGTACTCGGATGGGTTCTTCTTCAACATGCCATATTCATACCCATCCGTAAACCCTTCAGCTCGGCCCACCAAGCGCGCGGCGGCATTGCAGTCCATCACAAGGGCCTGAAACTCGGCGGAATATTTCATCGCCAAAGCGCAGCGAGTTATGCCCTGTGACACCAGCCATTGGCGATCCTGCGCGAGGCCAGCAACAGACGTCTCGAGGACAGGAACCTGGGAGTTTAATAACTCAACAGTTTCCTTAGTCTTTTTTAGCTCCTCCTTATCAGACGCTGCTGCCGCCAAAATTTTTTCTTTCTCCGCCTGCGCAGCACCAAGAGCTTCCTGGCTGGACGCCGCCGTCGCCAAGGCCTCATCTCTATCGGCCTGCGCGGCCGCCAACTCCCTCTTCAGGCGCGCAACCTCGCTCTCCAGTGATGATTTTTCAGTGATACTCTGGACGATAGCTTGGTCACGCGCCTCAGCCTGCTGTTCCAAGACACGCACTCTACGCGCGTACTTGGCAACTTCGGCCTCCGCCAACTGCTGCTTCTCCCGCGCAGCTTGGAGCTCATGCCCGCGCTTAATATAGGCGGTGTTGGCACTTGCTCGGTTTTCGCTGAGCTCCGCCTGGAGTTTCTCAGCTCGTGCGCGAGCATCAGAAAGGTTCCAGGCGGCCACCTTAGCCTCTTGCTGGGCTGCCACAAGAGCATCGCGTACTTTAATATAATCGCGATGAAGCTCTTGGGAGGCAGCAAAGAAAGCTGACCCAGCGAAAATGTGATCGTTGAGCAAGTCAGCGCGGGTGCGCTCCTCCTGATACCTCCTTTCAGTAGGAGGCACGGCATGAGCCCAGAAGTCCTCGCATACGCCCATGGATTGGAAGGAACTGTCTTCATTAATATTCCATCTCAGGCGATAAACGTGGTCACCTTCCTACAAAACACAAGAAATGTTCTAAGTCATAAACATACTTATATGGAGGTACGCGCAGCGGAGCAACAAATTAAAACATACCTGCGGGGATGAAGCAGAAAAGTCAGCGCCAGCCCCACCAGAAGTATGCGCTGCGAAGGCTTGTGGCATCGCAGGGCTGGCGCGGTCTCCCAAGGAGTCCTCAGCTTGAGCCCCCTCATCCTCCTCATCTTCTTGAATAGGCCTCTTCTCCTGCGACCTGGGGGGCTCCAAACCAGCCTCGTGGAGAGGGCTGCGCGTAGGAGGAGGCGAGGGAGGTCTCGACGCCGCCAGTTCGGCGCGCAATACGGCTTCCTGCTCCTTTGTAACCCCAATAAGGGGAGAATCAGCACTAGCAGGAGCAGGACCAGAACCAGCGGCGCCGCCAACGGCGCCAGGAGTGTCGCCAGCAACTTGTACGCCAGCTACAACTCCTATGAACAAATCAACAAGGAAAAATGGTTTATGACTGAATCCAAAAGAAAAATAAAGAAGACAAGTGTGCAAAACATACCTTGGCGCAATTCTGTTCGCGCGGCGAACATCGCCATAAAGTTCATTCTACCCTTTTCAGAGGGTAGAACAGGGGACTCCGAAGCAGTCCCCGGCGCAGCCTCAGCACCTTGTGGCGCCTGTGGCTGATCTGCTACCGTCGCCGGTTCTGCAAACATTCAAAGGAGCAAAGGTTTAATAACAATTCAGCCAGATGAAGATAAACAAAGTATAC
This sequence comes from Bidens hawaiensis, assembly GCF_021521415.1. Lineage (NCBI taxonomy): Eukaryota > Viridiplantae > Streptophyta > Magnoliopsida > Asterales > Asteraceae > Bidens > Bidens hawaiensis. The sequence continues at coordinate 166,298 of NW_027497504.1, read as the reverse complement.
CTGTTGCAGGCGCGGCACTGCTTCTCTCTTCAGCCGCGCGAACGGAGGAGGTGACGCCACCATACCTCAAGTGGACAGGAGGTCTGCCCACTCTCACAGGCAGGGAAGCTAAAGAAACCTTGGTGGTAAACACCTGGGTTTCCTTAGGTCCCTTCGTTTGAGCATGGGGATGAGCAACAGGGGTGTCATTTTTCTTCTGTTTCTTACTGGCCCCTGCGCCAGATTTCCCCTTAGCTTTGCGCTTTAGTAGGGGCGCCTCCTCTTCCTCCTCCTCCTCTTCCGCGAGCTCCAGCTCGTAGTTTTCAAGCGCATCTGCAAAAACAACCAACAGAACTGTTAATAAACTTGGGTATTCTAAAGGAATGAGCATAAGTGCGAAGGCTTACCAGGCGCGTCACTGTCAAAGTCAAATTCCAGATCCACTGGGATGAACATGTCATCGAAGCGATCTGGGAAACCAACTTCCCCAGCGCCAAGCGCGACGGAGCCACCCTCCACTTGTTCATCATAAGCGGCAAGGACATAATCCTTGGTGACTGCGCAAAAACAAGTCAAGTGATATCAACAAAAGAATTATGTTCGCGCAGAAAAAATAAATAAAGCAATGAAATAAACTTACACAACCCGTCGACTTGGATAACGGGCTCAAGCGCGCTGTCGGCCCAAAGCTTACTCATGCCGACCCCCACCAGCGCCTCCTCGCAAATTTTCTTCGCGGGGGATGGTTCGGCGGTCAGTTTCTTAACCCAGGCGCCAGTTGGGTTCTTGAGGACACCCTCATCCGCAGGCGCAGAAGAGATAGAGCGCATGGTCATACGGATGGGGATCACACCAGCCCTTATGTAAAAGAACCTCTCAGACCAGTCATGAAGGCTCTTGAATGAAACAGTGGAGCACTTCACCTTCTGACTGCGAGGAATGAAAGAGATCCAATTGTCCTGGATCTTGGGCTTGTAAAAATATTGAAAGCGCCGAGGAGTGGGTTCCTCGCGCTGGGATTTGCACATGAACTCAAAGTGAGTCACGCGCACGAGTCCAAACGGATGGACTTGGGATATATGAATCCCATAGAACTTCAGCAGTGCACCCACAAACCTTGTCATCGGGAGACGAAGGTTGCAGTGGGTGAAAAAGTGGCTATATAGGGATATATAGCCGGCAGGCGGGTCCGCCGCCGTTTGCCCGGACCTAGGCAACATGCAGCCAAACAGGGTGGGAAAGCCCTGAGAGGCGATGAGGTTGTCGAGATCGGCCTGCTTCAATTTGCAGAGGATTTCATTCCACCTTTTGGTGGCCTTGGTCCTCCCTACTTCCTCCGATGTGGTCTCAACAACCCTCTTCCCTTTCCCCTTTTGCTTCAATGTCGACATCACCACAGACTTCACACGGCGTCTTCGAGAGGCAACAAAGGTGATTGAGGGGCTAGACGAGTCTGAACTATCAGACATACAACTGCACCAGCAGATAATCGAAAAATCGAAAAGATGAATATACTCAATTCAGAATATGAAAGGCAGAAAATAGAAAATTTGAAACAATGAAGATGAAGATAAAAATTTCCTAAGGGCCTGCTTTTATAGGCCCAGGAGAGAGAAAAGTGGTAACTGATGGGATTTCACGCGCCCCCACTCGCAGGTGTAAGCCAACGAGGGCGCGGCACGTGTCCCTAACACTGTTGAGGGGACATAAAAACGTAACGGACCTGCCACGGAGCAGAGACGCGCCCCCACTCGCAGGTGCTAACCAATGCGAGCGCGACACGTGTTCAAGACAGCTGTGTGAGGGGACGTGAAAGGCAACTGTAGCACCTCGAGCACACGAAACGTCTGACATGTTTACGGCGCACGTCACCACCAACTAACCACGTGTTCGACCCTTCGTTTTCAACCCTTCGTTTTCAACCAAATGGATAGAACTTCGCGCAACGATGGAAACAACCAATAAAACGACAAAACCCCTTTAAAGACCAAATCAGTAAGTCTAATATCCATCTTACCGCGCTCGCGCGAAATAAGACACACATTAGACTGGGGGGGCTTGAAGAGGTATGTACCCGCCTCAACACCGAGCAAGGCGGGTCAACCCACAAGATAAAGACATTATGAAGGCACAAAGCCAAAACCTATGCGCATGGCGCATACAAAACATGCTCAGGCATCATATGCCCAGGCACACATATGCTCGCGCATCACATACGCGCGCGGCGCATCAGCGCGCGGCGCATATCACATGCTCGTGCATATCACATCTGCCCAGACACACATGCTCGCGCATCACATATGCGCGCAGCGCATCAGCGCGCGGCGCATATCACATGCTCGTGCATATCACATCTGCGCATGAAATATCTGCGTGTGAGAATAAAGAGAAGACCTCGCGCATCCTCAGGATGGGCGCATATCACACGTGCGCATAATCAACCTCGTCCTTATCCAAATCAGGATTAGGGCAACCTTGATTGTGCACGTCAGACAACCTTCCAGAAGGCATCTTTTTAAGGAGTAAGAATATGCTGATGTTGACAGCTGCCAAATGGAAGGTCGACAACTCAGCATGACACATGTGTTACCACGTGATTACAACCAACGAGAAAGCGCCAGGTGTCCCAGAGGACACGTGGCGCAGTGCGATTGGAGGAAGCCAACGAGGTTGAGCCCAACCGGTGGTAACCTTAGCACTATAAATACAGCATCAACTCCACTTTGATGACACATTCAGACTCAATCATTGACAGTTACAAGCAGTGATAACACATTCAATCATATTGAATCACATTCACTCACAGTCAGTTACATACAAAACAGACAGTCTCACAATCAGGGGGTATTAAGCTATTCAGCAATACTCTTGAGATTCTCTGACACACATTATTATCTTCTCCACAAATATACTGATTCTCACGCCGGAGGGTTACCCCAAAGAGGACCCCTCTGTCCCTTTCTGAGGGGTAAGTAACGGCGCTGTTCATTTTGTAGGTGGAAGAACACAGACCCAGAAGAACCATCGGTGAAATAGTATAATCACACCCGAGGAAAGTAGATCTGCTACCAGTGAGTAGATCCACGTTTCTTCAATTAGTAATACCAAAAAAAAAAACATTAAGAAACAAGAAAAACTGACGTGACGACATCGCATCACACCGCGTGACGTAATTAAAATCTTGCTATATGGACCATATCTTTTAATTTTAAGTATACAAATGATCTACTACCGGAAATTGGTTTGGATTTGATGTTTAGATTGAAGCAAATAACAGAAACACTAAGTACATATATTAGAATATGTTATTTTCTCAATTCTTCAAGCCATAACTTACATATCTTTATATAAAACCATGACAAAAGATCAAATGAAATTAGGTGTATATTAATCACCTACTAACTAGAACTACATAATACTTGAACTAATGCTTTGTACAATGGTTTTATGGGTTTCTAATGTGGTGTCACATGTTCTAGCACCTCTTAGTTAGTTAAAGTTAATATTTATAAAAGAAAAAACTTATGCTGTATTTATTTGGACGTGTCACAAAGACTTATCTTGTTCCACATTTTGTGATGATTTGATGACATGTAGGGTAAGGTTACTCTCTTCTTTTTACCACTTTGTTTGGTGCCCACAGCCTGCCTAACTTTCTCTGTCGTTTAGCACATGAGGTTCTGTTATGTTTAGTGTTTACCTTCAAAGAACAAAAAAAGCTTCTCCTTTTGAACTATATGAAAAAGAATCTTGATTGAACTTGTATCATCATTGATATCAACTTGTATGAAGGGCCAACCAAAGGGTAGTCACTGAGGACCCCTTGTCAAGAGGGGCACGAAATCTAAGATATATATATATATATACATGTGTGAGTTACATTTAGAGAGAGATAAATGGTGAACATATTTTTTATGTATAAGCTATTTTTATAACTAAAAGCCACAATGACCATTTATCAGGCCCATAACATATATATCTTTTTTGAAAAGGCGGTATTTTATAAATGAAAAGGCAGGCGACGCGTCCTCAGGTGTGAATAGATCACCATTATCGTTGATTTTTGTGGAAAAATATAATTATAAAGGCATTGTTGTTGATTTTTTGAGGAAAATATAATATAAGGGCCTTTTTTTTATCGGGGCAACTTCATAGAATAATAACTAACTTTCAAAAGTGTTCCAATTAGGTCACTTAACTTTAAAATGTGTTCCAATTAAGTCACTCAACTTTCATGTTTGATTAAATTAAACGTTTTTTTTTAAATTTAACTACATGTATTACAAATTCCGACCCCCATACCTTATCCTCTATTTCTTTCTCGACGTACAAAAAAATCGGTGAGACTTGAAGATCTAGCGACCCGATTTAAGGAAAATATGCATCAGCGACCTAACTGAAACACTTTTGAAAGATGCCTTTTTATCTCCCGCCTGAGACATCTGAAATGACTACCAGCTCTATATCCAAGTCACATTTGTGAATTCAAGTATATATCATATTGTGCACATGGTAAACAAAAGATATCAAATATATACTTGTGTTAGAAACGTTCTTTTTGGATTGTGTTATCATTAGAATTAGGGCTATTCAAAATGCTCAGGCTCGTGGCTTGCTCGATAAAAGTTTTAAAAAACTAGATAAAAAAACTTAATTTGAAACAACCTAAGCTGAGTTGGCTCATTTTTTTTGTAACCAAGCCAAAAACGATCCAAGCTTGGCTTCATTTTTAGGCTCGTTTAACTTCAAAATCAAGCTCAGATGCCTCGTTTAATTTCAAGCCTAAGCTATAAACCACCCTGGCTCGACTTGTGAACAACCCTATATAGAACTTGTATCGCGATTGCAGTTCTTGAATAGTAAGGCAAGTCGAGAAGCCAGTGTATCAAGCTCTTTGGTTTCTAAAGTTCAGCATGCTTGGCTCGTTCATCAATGTTCTGTTCAATATATGTTCAATATGAGGTTCTCCTGGTATCGATCGGTTCATTGAAGTTCAGTTCAATGCGCAATGTGAGTTGGTTGCAAATTACAACCAATCATTCATGCATTATGTCTCACAAACAAATCATATAGTTCTCAAAATTGATCCAAACATAAGAACATATCTTTCGATTTGTTGAGTAACATTTACCCATATAATATAGAAAAACACACAAAATGAAATAAAAAAGAAATTATAAAACAAATCTCAAATTTCATCAATCATCCATTTCAAAAAACCCGTCACACCCGAAATCCAAAGGTACAACTATAACGATGACAAAACAACATAACCCAAAACGTTCAAAATTGATGACAATAAAGATTCATGAGAATGTCTAAACCCGAAAGTAGCAAGGTTCCAAAAACAAGATATAACTTATCTCTTCTTTGACACACCGACAGTCTTTCCCCTGCGACCAGTGGTTTTGGTGTGCTGTCCACGCACTCGAAGACCCCAGTAATGACGAAGACCACGATGGTTCCTGAACGTAAACACAAACAAAAACATTTGCATAAAAACAAACACGAAATTCAACCTGTTCAAATAGAAAATAAGACAAACCTGATCTTCTTCAAACGTTCAAGGTCATCTCTCAACTTCATGTCAAGAGCATTTGATGTGACTTGCGAATACTTGCCGTCCTTGTAATCTTTCTTCCTGTTCAAAAACCAATCTGGGATTTTGAATTGGCGTGGGTTAGCCACGATGGTCATCAGGTTATCAATCTCAGCACTCGAAAGTTCTCCAGCCCTAACAAGATTAAAATGAGAGTTGAGAATGTATTAAAATAGCAGTCAGTGACGAAGCTTGGACAAGAATCTCGGGGAACTCAAAATGTTTTTAAAAAATATCATAAACAGGGAGGGGGGCTCAAATTTTTGGTCATAAACGGGCAAATTTTTGGTGTAAAAACAAGTAAATTTACACCACTGCGGAAAAAACAGGGCGGGTCGGGGCAACTTCAATAACAAAGAGCAACTCTATTGTTTGATAAAGTTGTCTACAAATTAAAGCCGTGGGTCATATTATGCAAAACACATACTAGCAAGATAATAAGACAACTTCAAACTGTGAAAATCAAGTGACGAACGTATAAACATGGAGCTGTAAATGTTTTAAAACATCAATAGAACATTGATAATAAGACGATTTCAAACAATACAAGTTCTCAACAGGTCCCACACTCCCACTCGACAACTTTAAGAGTTTAAGCAAGCTAGTTTGGTAACAACCTATGCCTCAATAACGTTTAATCATTTCAACGAATAAAATTAAAAAAAAAACACAAACAAGCAAGATAACAAGAGTTTAAACAAGCCAGTTCAGAATCATCCGAGCCGACTCATGACCTACTCGAGATCGGCTCGATAAAAACTTGAATCAATTCATGCTTAAACAAGCAAACCAAGAGCCTTAAAACAAATGCGCTTAATAAACCAAGCCCAAGCTTCACTAATAAACACAATCCGGATCACAAGCCTATTATTTATACAACTTTTAAACACAAATGAGCCAATCTCAGGCTTGAAAATAACATTTCATGAGCTGAGCTTGTTAGAAACATAGCTCGAAGCAAACCGAGCTCAAGCTCTTGTCTGTCAAAACAAGTCTAGCTCGACTCGACTCAGCTCATTTGCAGCCCTAAATAACAATAATATGCAACTACTCTAATAACCATCCTCCTAACTGGATCACTAAGTTATGATTAAACTAAACGTATTAAAACTTCACTAAATATAATCTAATCAATAACCAGATCTCAGCAACAAATACAGTATGACAATAATAATAATAATTAAGGTACTACGTACCTCTTGTTCATGTCGACGTCAGCCTTCTTGCAAACGATATTGGCAAAGCGGCGTCCAATACCTTTAATAGAAGTCATGGCGAACATAATCTTCTGCTTGCCGTCAACGTTGGTGTTCTGGACACGGAGAATGTGCTGGAAGTCTTCATTTGCCACAAGCGACTGCAGTAATTAACAAATTAATAAGTTTCAGGTAGCTGAGATTTGAGATATTGAGAGATGAATGACTCACCATGGTTGCAGTCGGAGTTGCAGGTCCAGGCGGCTGGGGCTCCGAGATGATAATAATAATATATAAACCCTAGTTTGAGAGAGGTGATGCAAGGGAGTGTATATACCCTACCCTATGACTGGACTGTTTGGGCTTTTTTTAATAATTGTTGGGCCGTGTAAATTTGGGCTTTTAAACATATGGGCCTAATTTTTTGAGTGTAGATTTTAGAAATTAGTTGATAGGCCCCTAGAGGGTAGAGGTGCATAAATCGTGTTTTTCAAATACCCGGGTTTGGGTATGGAATTGGGTTCGGGTATAACTGGGTATTGGAAAATCAGGTATTAGTAATACCAGGGTCAGGTTCGTGTCCAGGTATTGTCTCAAAAACCCATACCTATGCATCGGGTCTTGGTCGGGTATAGGACCAAGTATTCTAAAATCAGGTGTTTGAATACCCTATTTCAGGGTATTGAAAAACCCTATTTTTGGGTTTTTTCGGGTATAGATTGGGTTTTTTAAGGGGTTACCATTTTTAGGGGTATTTTCGGGTATAGATCGAGTATTTGAAAAACCCGGTTCCAGGTATGGAACCGGTTCTGGTTTTCGGGTATTACCGAGTATAAATCAGGCCCGATTCCTGGTACGGGTTTTGGTACTGAAATGCATACTCTGTCTGTCCCCTACGGGTAGGGTTGGGTATTAAAAACCCGGGTATAACAAAAACCGGTTCCAGGTATTTTTTCAGGTCCGGTTCTGGGTTCGGGTTTTTTGTGCACCTCTAGGAAACCTTAGAGGTGAAAAAAACGGAACCCGGAACCGGGTTTTTTTATACCTGGATTTTTACTACTCGAACTCGTACTCAACCCTATCAATAGGATACAAATAGGGTATGCGTTTAAGTACCAAAACTTGTACCCGGAACTAGAGGAGTACAAAACCAGTTTTAAACCCAAACCGAACCGGTTTGGTCAACGGCTGGTCAAAACCAGTTTGACTCAAACCGGTTCGGTTTATAAACTGGTTTAGAAGCAAGATAGGCCAGACTGGTCACGTCGTTCAGTCCGGTTTATAAACCAGTTTAACCGGTTTTAAACCAGTTTTCCTCAATCCGGTTCGGTTTTAAAACCGATTTGGTAGATCTTAAGGGAAACCGGCCTTGAAACTGGCGGTTTGAGTGAAACTGGTTTTATACCCAAATCGGTTCGGTTCAGTTTGCCTAAAACCGGCCCCAAACCGGTTTTTTTGTACACCTCTACCCGGAACCGGTCATAATTTGTACCTGGTAATACCCGAAAACCAAACGGGTTCCATACCTAGAACTGGGTTTTTCCAATACCCAAAACCGGGTTTTTCAAATACACGATCTACACTTAAACGTATCCAAAAAAATAGGCCAAAAAAGTGTAGCGCCTTAAAAGAAATCCAATCTATACCCGATTAATACCCAAAAATAGGGTTTTTTTCAATACCAGAAAATAGTGTATTCAAATACCTAGTTTTAGAATACCCGGTTCTATACTCGACCTGAACCCGGTGCAAAGAATATGGTTTTTAGAGACAATACCCAGACCCGAGCCCTACCCGGGTATTGCCAATACCCGGTCATACTCGGAACAGAGTATTAGAAAAACCTAATTCGTGCACCTCTAGGCGACCCAATTCGGTAGCAAAATCGGTGCGGCTTGAAATACATAAGTTCATGCCGGTTTGTAATTTTTCGAATGTCAATGTTGCCCCTCGCTCGGTTGTATATATAGGTGTTTATTGTGTTTGTTTAATCACATCACTCAAAACACACTCTAGGCGTTATAAAAAAAAAACACTACTAATGTGTTAGTTATCAATCAAATTCTCTTTTATAATTCAACTAAATTAATGATGGTGTGATTAAAAAAACGATTTGTTTTACATGATCTAGTTTCAATCGGATCTGAAACGATCCTATCAGTTTGGATCCTAGCCGGTTTAGGTTTAATGTTGTTTTGACTTTGTTGACCAAACTCAAACTGATTTTTAAAAAACATTCCGTTTCGAATATCTCTAGTGACATATTACTAAACTACCCGTTTTGTGCATCCCAATATGAAACCAGCTACTAAAATCGCCTCAATAATCGACTTAAAACTATTAAAATGCTCAATCTTAGTTCTTGTCACATTATCTTGTTAACGGGTCATGCCCGTTTTCAAAAAACAGGGTTCGCCCATTCAAAGAATCAAAGACTGAAAGACCTCTAGCATGAATCGCGGTGGACAAACGAAAGATTCATGTACAACTTGAGCATACGCAAACGAAAATCACAAGAACAACATCAAGAGAACTAACAATTAACAACTACATAACATAATATTTTTTTTTTTTTAAAAAAAGTATAAAAAGGGTAACAACTTGTACAAGCTTTTTATGATGTTCAAACAAACTAAACTAAAATACACAATCGTCAGCATCAAGCGCGATCCCACGAGTTGCTCCCGGCTAAAATCTCCTAAACCATACTGCATATTAACCGAATAAACCACCACCAATTAATACACACTCTAAAATATGTAAAAACAAAAGCATAAAAACTACAAGAAAACGCTCGGTTTACCTTAAGATAAAGATCCTTATTGCCAGCCTCTATATTTTCATATGCATAATCATACGGATTCCAAAACGTCGGATTCTGGAAACCATTTTTTGCCAGTCATACGATAACTTAACTAAAAAAAATCCTATAATTTACAAAAGCAAAATCTACAAAAAGCTGCCAGTCTAAAGCACATGAAAGGCAGTGGTTGATTATTATTGTTATTATCATTATTATTATTGTTAACATGCAACCATTAATATCTTATTCATCTGCTACTGAAGTCTATTTAACTGTCATAAACCTACCTGCAAGTTAACGGGTCGAATAAGAAATGGAACTGTAAACTTAATAGTGCATGCAAATATGCAATACCCTTTTAATGCAAGCATTATTTAAATGATAAATTACATGAAAACTTTTAGTAGATTCTGTAGCCCAAAAATTTTAGACTCAAATGTCTAATAATAAATTAATCATTAATTAACAAAAAGAAAAAGAAATAGGCACAAAGTTTCAGGACCATCATTACTTTGGGCCATTTTTTTGGCCCAAAAATTTCAAGCCCAGTTAGCAAAACCGAAACCGAGCGGCTTTCAAAGATCGAAACGCCGAGCTTTCGGTTTTTGGTTCGGTTTAAGCCCAAAATGACCCAAACCAACCCATGCACAACTCTTGTAATCATAATTATAATAATAGATATTACCATTCGTTCACGGAAGGGATTCAAGTAGTCAACGTATGACAAGGGGTTGACTTTCGCATATTTTGGAAGCAGTTTGACCTCCAGCACTCTGGTCAACCTGAGACCTCGAGTCAGATAACTCGAGTGACTTAACACACGCTTGAGGTTCACACTGAACAGAATCATCACTAATAATATGCACATCGGGCTCAACTGCAGTAGGGTGTAGATTCAGGTCAAACGTGTTTTTCAGAACGGAGTTAGAAGTCAACGGAGACGGATTGACTTTGACCACAGGAACACCGTCGTCTTCAGCATCTAACTTCAATTCTGACAATTCAGGGTGCCCGCAAACCCCGGACTCCAAAGAACTCGGTCCGATAGTACAATCCAGAAACGACTCAGAGTCAACAGAAGTTACACCATCTGGAAGATTTAAGTCACATAGGTTGTTTACACCATTTACATTTTCAACACCCGGGCAGCTGCAACAATCGGTTAAAACGGTTTCTTTTTCTGTTTGTTTATAATCTGTCGCGTTTGATGATGTGGTTTCGACTTGAGGGGTATTTTCGTCATTCCGGTCGGGACTGCTGCAACCATCCATTAAAGAAACCGTTTCTTCTATCCGTTCATGATCAATAATATCTTCACCAACCCCTATCACATTCAATTAACGCTTTCAGAGTCAAAAGCTTCTTGTTCAAAAAAAGAATGGAAAAACAAATATTCATGATTACCTGCAGATGAAGTATGACCTGCTGCCACGTCAGCAGACTGATTATGAACAAGCGGCTTTTTAAGCATAGCTATTCCCGGAAACACGATCATGCTCATGCATTTCATTGCATGCTTTTGTGATTCCTCAAGTGGCATGAAACCGAACACATCGGTCCATGTTTGCAGAAGCGCAGGTATTGCAGGTATTATTAGCTCTTCCACGCCAAAAGAAGAAAGAGTCTGAGAATATTATTAAAATATAAATAACTGCTGGTTGATTATTATTGAAATAATAAAACAATTATGATTGTGTTTTATTATAACCGACATACAGATTCGATCACATCCAAAAGGCGGCGACACATTCCTTGACGTCTATAAATGTGGCGCGTACCAATAAAAGGCATTTCTGCTAACCGATAACCGTGTATCCTGTCACAAATAATAACTAATATGATAAATGCTTACTATATAAACTCTTTAGTTTTAACATAGTTTAACTGGAAATTAAAGATTGTAACCGTATGGAAGCTGCTGTGATAAATTCATCATCTTTCTCCAAAACCGCTGTTAAGAAGCTCGCATAATTCAACCGCTTGAAGTTTGACCTGATAAATAGGTTCCAATAGATGAGTACAGAACAAGTGTGAGTAATCATTACAATAAATAACAATTAATAGTAATAAAAATTTACCAACACACTTGATTAATTGTCCAAAATTACTTAACTCTTTTAGTGGCAACTAAAATAAAGTGAACTGCTTCACATCAAACATTAAAACAAATATAGTTATTTTGACGCTTACCCACAATTATACACAACGTTACGGATGATATTCGTCCCACTTCTTTCATCAACAATTGGAACAAAACATTCATCCATTACAGAGAATGCAATGGCCAATTTGGAATTATGTTCAATTTTTAGCTGACTTTCAGGAACACTAAAATCTTGGTCAATTTCAGAACGTTTAAGTAGAGTCCACGAAAACCCGTCTTCAAGTTCATGTTTCACCCCAAGATTCGCCTGAAGTCGCTCAAAGAGCTAATAAATTAAAACAAAAATCAGATTTTTATATCATGCAACATCATTTATTATTTTACTAATTTTATAAGTTACACCTCCTGGCATTTCCTTCCACAAAAAGGTAGTCCTTTTGAATCTCGATTTACATCTTCGGTTTCTTGAACACACAATTGGTGGACTGTTACATTCAAAAGCTTGCAGCTTTGTTAGCAAGAAATAAAGAATTATAAAGTTAATCAAGAAAGATATATAAAGAAACGTTTTTTCTTAATTATTATATACGATCACATACATTTTTCCTCGCATAAACAGCACGAGAGCATTTGTGAGGTGATTCCCTCATGTAAGTCTTCAACATGAGGGGTAGAATCGGAAACAACTCCACAGAATTTGCATGAGCAGTATATGCAGTTCCAATCTCCAGAAGGAAAATTCTACAACAAGCGAAAATTCTCACTTCGTTTAAAATCATTTAATACTTCTTAAAAAAGAATTACCTAGTTTAATAATATATTTTTGTAGGGTTTTGGATCTCTTTGAAACTCCAAAAAATTTAAGAACTTCAAAAACTCCAACAGTCTCATTTTATTTATTTATTTATTTAATATATTTTATGTTATTTGAGGGTAGTTTTGTCACTTATTATATGTAATTTTGTGATTATATATACGTAATCACAAGTTTACGTATACATAATAACCAAATTACATATATGTAAGCATAAAATTACATATAATAAATGACAAATTACCCTTAAATAATACTAAAGTTCTTAAATTATTTGGAAGTTCTGAAATGATCCTGATTATTACATTAACTGGTTATAAAAAACAAAAACTTAAAAAAGCAAGAAACTTTATAATCAAATGAAGGAGATAGTAATTACTTGGACATCAAGGCAACTTTGATGAAAAGTCGAAGGGCATCCGTCACAACAAATTAAGTCCCCACCGTCTCCACAAATATTACACGTATCATCATTCGGGTCATCTTCTAGAATATGAACATTAAATTTAATAATATTTGATTCCTCTTCTTTCCTCCATGAATCCACCAAACATTTTCTAACACACATTCCCGATTCCAAATACAAATCATCAAAAACCCGACCAAACTTCAAATTCCCTCCACAATGACCAACAAATTTAGTTATTCCCATAATTTCATTACAACAACCGCAACGAATCCCATCATTAGTAATAACACCCTCAGAAGACCTTTTTTGTCTTCTAGTCTTCCCATACTCAACCTTCGTTCCCGCCAAAATAACACCCGAATCAATCATCCATGATAAAAGATTCCGCTTCTTAATTACCGCAACACCCTTGTTGTCTTGTTTCGCCCCGCTCTCCCGTGGCTTGAATAACATTTTCCTCTTTGACCCGCCTTTTGACTTCTTATTCTGACCATGTTTCTTCTTTTTTCCGGTGACGATTTTACCCTTCTTTACATTATTCAATAGTTTCCTCCTTTCGTGCTTCTTGCGTACTTTACGAGGATGTCTAAAAAGTATACTGATTTCCTCTTCTGGTATCGGTGTAAACGCAGACGTTTCATTATTATCAGCATCACCATTTTCAATTTTCTGTTTTAATTTAGCATACGCACCTGTTATTGACCAGTGTGACCTCTTACCATTAGGTTCAATATACACTGCATCTAAGTATGTTTTTTCTTGCCTTCGTCTTAAATCAACTGTCCACCCGCATTTTGAAAGTAAACTTGATATTTTCTCTCTTATTAACTGTTGCAGCTGCTTCTTACCAGCCAAATTCCCAACAATTTTGTCACTACTTTCTTCAAAGTTCTCATTTTTACCAATCTTTAGACTTTTTTTAACCGACATGAGTTTCACTTTTCTTATTTTAACCATACTTGCTGCTAAAGTTCTTGCTTCCATTTTCTCGGGTCTTCCACGACGTTCTATTTTCTTGACAATAACACCTTTACGCGGTCTTCCATGGCGTTCTAGTTTCTTTCTTGGTATTTCACTCAAGGGTAATGTTGTAATTTCACCCTGAAGTTTACAAGGTCTTTCTCGTTTCTTTAATTTCTTTTTCGGTTTCGTGTTTTCGCCTTCTGTAAGCACCTTTGGAGGCCTTCCGCGACGTTTAAGCATCTTTTTTGGTATATCACCTGATATTAAACCAAGAACCACCGTCCTGGAACCACCATGAACCGCTGCTACATCATCACCACTAGTGGTAGCCTGAAGCTTACAAGGCTTTTCTTGCTTCTTTAATTTCTTTTTTGGTCTCTTTTTTTCTTTTTTGGTCTCATGTTTTAGCATATTCTTTGGTATATCATCTGATTGTTTTAATCCAAGAATCACTGAACTGAAACCATCAACAGCCACATCACCACCACTGACCCGAACATCCTCTTTCACAACTTTCTTGGTTTTATCTCCTACGTTACGTTCCGAACTCAAAGCCTCCACCTTTATCCTTTTCCTCCCTTTCTTATGTTTCAAGGCCATAACCGTAATTTCATCATCGTCGTCGTCATCATCGGCATCGTCATCACCGTTTACATCAACAACAACATCAATTTTTTCTTGGTTACTTTCAACTTCCTTTAAACTCCCAACATTTTTCTTTTTCTTCCCACACATACCTTTTTCTTCCGTTTCTTTACATTCATCCAACGTTTCAAGTTCCAAACTTTCGTCTTCTTCCTTGACACCAACGCCCGTTTCACTCAAATTCACAGACATTGACTCGTTTAGCTCTTCCTCCTCGGTTTCCTCTTTGGGACAAGAAACATCCAAATCTTCCATCGGATCCAAAACCTCTGACCCCAAAAACAACCCTTTATCATCACTATGTATGGCTTCTTTCATACCCATTTCAAGATTTTCATAACAAGTATCAACCTTTTTACCATTTTTTGATTTATTAGACCGCAATAAATAACCTTTATTCTTGAAACTTTTCTTGATTTTGGGTTTTTCCCTTTTGAAAACCCTATTTGATCTCAGTTTCATCCTGACAACCTAACACTACATCAATTAACATCAAAAACATATCTCAATTGTTACAATTCATGAATATTTCAAGAAAAGTAGTAAAAATTTCAAGAAATATCAAACCCTAGGATTACTTTATAACCATACATCACCAATGCACTTTCAATCCATAGAAATTGAAACTTTATGGCAAAGTTGGAAACAATTCAAGATTATCTAAAGACAAATAATAACAATTCAAGAAAGATCAAACCCTATGGTTACTTCACAAATGCACTTACAAACCATAAAAATTGAAATTTATGGCAAAATTGGAAACAATTCTTGAATATTTAAAAACAAATAATAACAAATTCAAGAAAGATTAAAACCTATGGTTACTTCCCAAATGCACTATCACACCATAAAAATTAAAACTTTATGGAAAAACTGAAAACAATTCAAGATTATCAAAAACAAATAATAACAAATTCAAGAGAGATCAAACCCCGGGGTTACCTAACAACCCTTCATCATAAATGCACTATCACACCATAAAAATTAAAACTTTATAGCAAAATTGTAAACAAATCATGATCATCTAAAAACAAATAATAACATATTCAAGAAAGATCAAACCCTAGGGTTACTTCACAACTGCAATTTCAAACCATAAAAATTGAAACTTTATAGCAAAATTGGAAACAATTCATGATTATCCAAAGACAAATAATAACAAATTCAAGAAAGATCATACCCTACGGTGGGTTGGTAAATAACCCACATCACAAATGCACTTACAAGCCATAAAGATTGAAACTTTATAGCAAAATTGGAAGCAATTCATGTTAATCTAAAGACAAATAATAACAAATTCAAGAAAGATCAAACCCTAGGGTGGGTTAGTAAACAACCCACATCACAATGCACTAATAGACCATAAAGATTGAAACTTTATATCAAAATTGGAATAAAACAGGTGAAATTGATGAAATTGGTACCTGAAAATGGGATCAAGAAACAGGGGATGTTGGATTTCAGTGCATATACATTTGGTGGGTGGTGAGTTTAGAGAGAGAAGGAATTGGGGGTTTTAGTGAGAGAAAGAAGAAAGAAACATTTGGGAATTTGTAAATTCTTTGTCTCTGGTGGGTGGATGGATGGATGGATGGATGTCACTCTGAAATAATCAATTTTTAAGTTATGATTCTAAAATCTTTAATTTACTTAAAAGCAAAAGGGTATGAAAACAGTCTTTACCAGCAAGATGCTGTTTTAACAATTTTTATAGTTTAATATTCATTGTTTTCGAGCTCGGATCGTTTTGACTTACAAAAGTCTAAGATTGGTTTGTGAGTTGTTTTCTCAAGCTTGAGTTATGTTCGGGCTCGGCTAGTTTGTTATTTATTAACTATTTTTTAGAACATCGAATTTTTTTATGCGTTAGGCCACCGCACTCTCCAACTTAGAGAACCCCGTTGCCCCCCGGGTCAGGCTTTGTTGTCTTAACTAAACTCACGCTGGCTTCAGAATTTGGCCTGGGCGTTCCCTTGAGAAACCATTGAGCTTATATCAATTGCTAAATGTTTTTAAAGATTTTGAGAAAACCTTAAACGAGCCTAACTTTAGCTCAAGCTCGTGTGTAGTATCTTAGACGATCCAAAGCTCAACTTGCTTTGACTTACGAGAGCTCGAGCTTGGCTCGTGAGTCGTTATTCAAGCTTGGGCTCGGCTCAGTTATATTTAAATATTTTTCAAGCTCGGGCTCGTTTTACATACATTTTTAAATGTTTTTAAAGATTTTGAGAAAACCTTAAACGAGCCTAAACTCGACTAGAGCCCGTGTGTAGTATCTTAAGCGAGCCAAAACTCGGCTTGAGCTCGATAATGCAGTATGAAATCAATACACAAGGTTCGTTAAGGCTTGACGAGCCTAAATGATCTTCTCATACGAGGCTCGAGCTCAGACTTGTTAACTACACGGGCTTTGTTTGAGGCATAGACTCGACTCGGGCTAGATAAGCTTTGACTTATTTACACCCCTAAATTCATATGCAATGCTATAATCAATATTTATTTTAATATTAATATATGACTCAAATAAAGAAGGTATTAAGGGGGTGTTTGGTACAGAGAATGGAAATGGAGAGAAAATAGAAATGGAAATGGAATTGTAGAGAAAGAGAATTGGTATGGAGAATGGGAATCATTTCTCTTGTTTGGTACACGAGAAAATAAACAGAGAACTCTACCATACCCAACCCCACCTCCACCCAACCTGACACCACTCACCACCGCAGCCCCACCACCACAGCCCCACCACCACCACCACAGCCCCACCACCACAGCCCCACACCACCAGCACCACCACCACAGCCCTTTCTTCAACCACAGCCCACCACCACCGGCTGCCGCCACCAAACCCCCTTCTTCAACCACAGTACACAAGAAATTAAAAAGATTCAAATTTTTGGAACATAAGATATAGAAAAAGGAGGCTCAGATCTGTCATCACTGCCTCTTTGGAGATTTTGTGGTGGTGGTTGTGGTGGCGATGATGATGATAATCAGAAGCCACCTGCAACCACCGCCGATTTCCACCACCACTGTCACCCACCTGCGACCACAATCAACCGGTTACCATCTCTGTGTTCACCACTGCGAACAGCGGAGACGGGGTGGTGGTTGCAGACTTGGAGACGAGGTGGCGGTTGCAGACTTGGAGACGAGGTGGCGACCGGAGACGAGGTGGTGGCCGGAGACGAGGTGGTGACATGCTATGAGGAGGCTGCTGAGAAATGGATTTCTCTTTGTTTTAAAGAGAAATGGAATTCTCTAGTTTTAGAGAAATAGAAAGAGAAATAGAAATGAAAAGTGGAAAACAAACAAAAGAAATATTTCTAATTTCATTTCTCCCCAATCAAATCCCTCTACCAAACACCCCCTAATAGTTTTCTATCAGTTTTGCTTTGGCTTTTACTGTTTTATCTAGTTTATTATTTAAAACTGGTAGGTTCATTTATGACCCAAAAAAAGTGATTATACTTAATTAGTTTTTTCTGAAATTTTAAAAACAAGTATATACAAATTAGTTTGACTGCTGTTATCTATTAATCTTATGCAGGTTAGTTTATATATATATAACAATAATGGTTTACTACTGCATCATGGACCTCGTGGTCTGTTTGAAACATATATAATATGTGGAAAAATAATAATAGTAATAAAAAAATGGCATACTGCTGCATCTTTAAATGAAAGAAAATACCATGGTGATATGTTTATTATTATGTGCATGATGGTAGCTTCAATTCTGCTTGAAAAATTCTACCTTTTTGAAACTTTTGTGAGGTTAATGTTTTTGTTCTTTTATAAATAAACTCCTGTGAGAATACAAGAGTTGTTTGCATGTAGGAGATTAAAATTTATTTTAGAATAGTAACCTAGAAAGATTAATAAAAAGGAGAAAGTTTTTTAAAGTGTCTAATTTTTAAGTTGAAGTTTTATAAACCATATTAATAGCAAATTGCCTATTTTTTGGCCTGGTCCAACAACTTGTTGGATTTGTATAGGAAAGGAACATAATATAGGCATGAGTCTTTCATCTATTAGAATTAGCAAGAATGAAGTGAAGAGTCAAAATTTTACTTTAAAAGTAATATGTGTTATAGTTTGGTTGTATAATGCCAACATAGGATTACTTCAAGGACTTGATGGAACTATTCTCATAGTTAAAACCTTTTAGGGAAGATATGATTAGTCGGGTAAAGTTGGAGGGATAATCTTATCAACTTTGAAAGTTAGTTTGTTATTAGACGTTAGAGCTTGTAAAAGGGGAAACACACGGTTTTAGGGCTCACTTTCGATTTCGTTAATTATTTAGAATTCTCATCGTAATCACTTTGTTGTCAACTTAGGAATAATTTAGGGATCGGATGGAACTATTCTCGTAGTTAAAACCTTTTAAGTGAGATATGATTAGGTGGGTAAAGTTGGAGGGCTAATCTTGTCAACCATGAAAGTCAGTTTGTTAGTAGACGTTTGAGCTTGTAAAAGGGGGAATAACACGGTTTTAGGGCTCATTTTCGATCCTGATAAACTCTTTCTCAAATCGCATTATAATCGCTTCACTCTTTCAATTCGATAATAGTACGAGTTATTCGTTTGATTTGTTAATCTTAAATGTATTTTGGTGTTAATTCTTATCAAATGTGTATTTATGGTCATTTTAGGTTGTAATAGCTATGAAATACCCATTATGGTTCATATTTTACATCATTTTGCCAGAAAGTCATTTTTACTATATTGATTAACATATCAATTAAAGTAGATATCTCATCTAATAACTACAATCTTCAATTAATAAAGATGTCTGCAATTGAACACCAAGTCTTATTAGCCAACCTACATTCCATGAGCCCAACTTGATAAATCTGAGTTAGGGGCTGTTTGGGTTTTCTTATTTTCACCTTCTTATAACTTATTAACTTTTATAAGTTAAAATAATGTTTGGATAATATAACTTATTAAACCTTTTAAAGAAGAAAAAGAAGTTTTTCATAAGTTAGCATTAAGTAACTTATGAAGAACTCCTTGTTTAAGATATAAGGAGGTGCAAATAAGGAATCCCAAACACCCCCTAACACACCCAATAGTAAAGACTTTATGGCCACATAACTAAAGAAAGTTAATAGTAGTTTCAAGAGAAAATAAAGAGGAAAAAAATAATGTAAAAGATAATTCTTATTTAGTCAATGTCTTTTTTTTTCTTTATCATATAAGCCGTTTGTTTTAATGGGTATTAAATACATTAAATGAGACAAGGCCGTGTAATAGTCTAATGTAGTGGCAACGCATGACTTAATTCTAAGCGACCGTCTGATGCTTATATTTTTTTATCATAAAATATGTAATTTAAGTTTTTAACAATAATATTGACTCATGATAAGAGTTGTCAATCTATGCTATTTAACTAATAAGTATCACAAGCATGTGCAAACCAACAAGCTCTCCTAGTACAACATTGTTGTAATATTATACTCCAAAAGACCTTACTAGTGTATACCAAGGTGCCCATAGGACTCATGACCCATTCTAAATGCACATATAAGTTAAAGTTATCACAAAATATGATTTACTTGACCAACTTGAAGCTTGATTTATCTTTTGGGGACAGGCTTTGGCATGTGGGATTGCTTCACATGACCATATGACATAAGCGTCTCTCTCAGGTGTCCGATAGATTGCGATGGACCCAAAGCCTAGAGATGTGAAGGAAATGACAAATTGCAGTGGGAACCGTTATTACCAAATCTTATCGTGTTTAATTTTGAGGATGTGTTTAAAACTCGAATCTAGTCGTGTTTCTTTTGTTTATGATTCATTATAAAACTTGTTGATTGGTTAATTAAGTGAATGGAAACCTTTGGTGTTCAAGTGTTTGATTATATAAATCATGTTGGTATTCCAGGGCCCTACCTCCTCTCGGGATGGGTGTGACAGTATTCACGATGGTGCAGGATGTACAAATCGCTGAAAGAATCATTGTGTGACACCAACGTTGCTTTTTAAGGGTTTTGATTATGTTATGCAATCTCTTTAAATAAAAGATACTCAAATAGTTTTTATCAAAAGATGTGATTAATCAAGTCTTGCTTTATTAAAATAACTAATTTTCACCTACAATAATGGCAGGAAAAGCTTGATTAAGAAAATAACTTATATGTTATATATATTGATATACTAGTCAAGTACCGAATAAATGGGATACAGTTCTATACTAAGAGTATTTGGTTAAGCTTATTTAACTTTAAAAGTACTTTTGGCAAAAGTGAATATTTACTTATGGCTTTGCCAAAAGTAATATTTAAGAAAACTGCGTTTAAATTAGCTTTTATGGTTGGAAAAAACAAAAAGTAAGTAAAATGACCAAAAAAAGCATTCTTATATATTTACTAGTTTTACAGATAATAGAATGGTGAGTATATTTGTAATTTGGAATTAAAAAAAAACTTGGATTTTTTGCTTTTAGAAACATCTTTTTAACAAACAACAAAATGCAAAACCTAGATGTGTTTTTGTGATACCCAAACATAATTATTTGCTTTATAAAAAACAAATAAGCAAATAAACAAATTTGAAAAACTCAGCCAAACGCACCCTAATACTATACATGCATGTGTGTATACGGATGTATGAATTGATGATTACTCGTTGATTTTTGTTTGAACCTTAATGAAACAATAATAAAGTTTACATATGTCAATAGGAGGCTCAATTTTCAATTAGTTGGTAAGGTGGTATTACTAACGGCCTATAAACATTAAGGGGGTGTTTGGGATTGCTTATTTTCCCCTCCTTTTAACTTTTTAACTTTTGTAAAAAGAAGAAAATAGAAAAAGGTGTTTGAATAAGTGAAAATGACTTTATCTTTTAACTTTTCATTTAGTGTAAAAAACTGATTTTGAGAAGTCAGGAATTTATGACTTTTGGGTTAAAAATGCATATATACCCACATAAGTTAATCCAAACACTTTTTTTAAAAACTTTTTTTCAAAAGTCATAAGTTATAAAAGTCCTTTTAACCAAAAGTCCTTTTGAACTAAATAAGCAATCCCAAACACACCCTAAAACCAAATAATGTAGTCCGTTTACTTTTCCTCCGTATAGATGGCTCAATAAGTATTCTTTTTGGAAGGCACCATAACGGACCACCTATAAGTAGGTTATTATTGAACTAGACTCAAAAGCTCCAACATATTTCTTATGACGTATACTTGAGTTTGGATGAAATTGATTTATGAAATATTTATACAAATTATACTTATTATAACTACACTCATTTTAAATATAAAAAAGAAAAATATATATATATATATATATATATATATATGCAAATTTTATTAAAAGAACAGCACAAAACCTCTCCTAACGAGAAGCTAGCAGAGGCCTCGCAAACAACGAA
The DNA here is from genome assembly GCF_021521415.1 of Bidens hawaiensis. NCBI lineage: Eukaryota > Viridiplantae > Streptophyta > Magnoliopsida > Asterales > Asteraceae > Bidens > Bidens hawaiensis. Next base: position 144,399 of record NW_027497504.1, on the reverse strand, counting down.
CAAAACAAGTTACAAAAACAACCCTTTCCATCTATTCCAATCTATATCTAAACATTTAGATCTATGTTTAATCCACAAAAAACTTAACACCTTTATATCTCCAAGTATGTTGTCGATTTTGATGGGTTTGTTCACGAAAATTCGCTTGTTCCTAGCTCTCCAAATGCACCAAATAGCCACCATGATGATTGACTGGACCATTTTTCTCTTATGTTCGAATTCCGGGACCTGATTATGGATCTCAAATATAGCCTGAATCGAAGAAGCAAAGTTAATAGGAATGCTGCACAACCTGCTAATTTTATTCCATATTACCGATGCCACATAACATCCAGACAATAAATGTTCAACCGAATCAGCCGAAGCCATACAACAGCTACATATGCTTTGCCCAGACATAACCTTTCTCTTTATCAAATTATCACATGTTGGAAGCTGCTTGAGTAAGGCCCGCCAAGCAACAACATTAACCTTCATGGGGACCCAACTATTCCATACACCGTCGAGGGATCATAACAATCTTGTATAGTTACTTTTTCATTGAACCAACCAAAAAACAACAAGAAACGTCACCTCCCCACACCCATCTATCTTCCCCTCCAACAAATTTAAAGTAATACAATTTTTCTAATAACTCCATCAACTCGTAAACCACCTCACCGTAAATTGGTTGGGTTCTCCAATTCCATTTCAGAGTGATCGTCCCATTCAACTCGACACATCCACCCGCGACCAGACAAGACTTAACCTTTTCTAAGGAAAAAAGATTAGGAAATCGGTCTTTAAACGTACCTTCTTCCGTCCAATTGTCAAGCCAAAATTTTAATTTCAGCCCGTTGCCGACCTTTCCTTTAATTAACCTTGCCAATGAGACATTATATGTAGCAAGAGTCTTCTCAATGTTTGCTGTTTTACCCAAGTCCCATTAAGTTTTTTTGTTTTGAGGGATGATCGGTCATGTTCTTGGTGTCTCGTGAACCGCATTCACAACCTTTCTCCATAAAAATATATATTTAACTAGACTCAAATCTCCCATATATATCTACCTATCTAATAAATAGGTGGATTTCAAGAGCCTATCTATTCATTCTTTTTGTCACATGTCATTCAAATCCAACCTTTTGTCCACGTGGCTTCACAACCTTACTTAATTTCTAAAACCCAGAATAAAAGTTCACGCGGATCTTCTGACCCGTTTTGGCTATATTCGGATCTCACACATGCTTAATAACCCATTTCTCAACCTTACAATCCCATTCCATATCCTGTAAATTCCAAAACCTCATTTTCAACAATAATCCAAAAGCAATCGGGCCAGAAGATATATTGGATCCATAATCGTTTCTTGCAAATCGTTCCCCCACTATTGCTGCTCAATGTTCTAATCGAAATTGACATTCTAAAAAGTTAGTATCTGAGTTATATCGTCTGATTTTATAGTCCATACATTTAACGAGGGTTTGTTTCTTCCAAACTAGGGTTTTTTGTTTGAAATTTACAGTCAACATATGGCGGAGGAAGCAATATTATGGTCCCCGGAGAAGAATGACGAAATTGAAGGTTCAGGCGCCAAGAAAGGATTTAGTACCGAGGAAATTGTCAGCGTTGAAGAGGTATGTACCCGCCTCAACACCGAGCGAGGCGGGTCAACCCACAAGATACAGACAAGAGACTTGAAATCAAGACATTATGAAGGCACAAAGCCAAAACCTATGCGCATGGCGCATATAACATATGCTCACGCATATCACATATGCTCATGCATCACATGCTCAGGCATCACATATGCTCATGCATCACATATGCTCACGCGTATCACATGCTCACGCATATCACATCCGCGCGTGGCGCATCCGCGCGTGGCGCATATCACATGCTTGTGCATATCACATCTGCGCATGAAGCATCTGCGCGTGAGAATAAAGAGAAGACCTCGCGCATCCTCAGGATAGGCGCATATCACACATGCACATAATCAACCTCGTCCTTATCCAAATCAGGATTAGGGCAACCTTGATTGTGCACGTCAGACAACCTTCCAGAAGGTATCTTTTTAAGGAATAAGAATATGCTGATGTTGACAGCTGCCAATGAAAGGTGGACAACTCAGCGTAACCCATGTGCTACCACGTGATTATAACCAATGAAAAAGCACCAGGTGTCCCCAAGGACACGTGGCGCAAAGCAATTGGAGGAGGCCAACAAGGCCCTAGTTGGGTCTGAGCCCAATCATTGGAAACCCTAGCACTATAAATACCACATCAACTCCACAAGGAAAGACACTGAATCACTCAATTACACAGTATTCAGCTATATCAAGCAATACACTTCAATTTCCTTACTCTCATATTATTATCTTCTTCTACAAACACTTATTCTCACACCGGAGGGTTACCCCAAAGAGGACCCCTCTGTCCCTTTCTGAGGGATAAGTTTACGGTGCTGTTCATTTTGTAGGTGGAAGAACCCAGATCCCAGAGAACCATCGGTGAAATAGCATAATCACACCCGAGGAGAGTAGATCGTCTACCAGTGAGTCGATCCACGTTTCTTCATTGGCGCCATCACCTGTTACAACGGCAACAAGATCTCATCAGATCTCAAAAAAAAATTCTCACCATGGTTTCTGGCGTTCGTAATGTCGATCAAGTTCTGGAGGATATTGAACGTGAGGATGTTAATGAGGGACAGCAGTTTCTGAGAGTGCCGCGTGATTCTACGCGCACCACCAGTAACCGTCCCTTCATCACAACTCCTCATGGCCAGACTGAAACTCCTCCAGACGATCTCACGTTACAAAATCTTGCCGGCGCGAAACAAAAAGGACCAATGGGTCCAGAAGATGAAACAAATGACCCTAAAGAATGGCTCATAAATGAGCAACGGCGTCTAATGGACAAGTACAATGAGCTGGTCAAACACAAAACACAAAGGCAAGCGTTTGATAAGCAAACTGTTCATGGAACAAGAAGGGGGCGCGCGCCGGAAGAGGGTCACTCTGTTCACGCTGAGTTTAGTGATGAAGAAGTGCACAGAGTCAGGAGGACGCGAGATACTCATGCAGGAGGCTCACAGCCCCGCGCGCAAATGAACATGGCGCCTGGAGCCAGAGCCGATCTGGATCTGCACGCACCGTACAGCCCACCAGTGAGAGGGCAAGTGGACGTAACCACACCGTACAGGCCAGCCATCTTAGTGAAACATTCAAAATTCACTGAGCGCATCGTGAAGGCCCCCATTCAGCACAAAACCAAGATGCCAAGTGGTTTGGGCAAATTTGGCGGCACAACAGATCCAGACGATTTCTTGCAAGGTTTTTACAACACGGGAAACCTAGAAAGCTGGACGATGCCAACATGGTGTCACATGTTTGCTCGCTGCCTCACGGGCGCGGCGCGTGTCTGGTTCGAAAGCTTGCCGACTAGGCAAATCGATGGGTTCGAGGAACTTTTGGAAAAGTTCCAAGCTCACTTCGTACAGCAGCGCAGACACACGCGCGACCCTGATGACATCATGCACTGCGTGCGCAGGAATGATGAAACGATTGAAGACTACATAACTCGTTTCAATCAGGAGTCTCTGGCAATCGGAGGTATCACTGAGCAACTATTGCGCGTGGCCTTTATACAGGGCGCGCGCAGTGATCAACTCCGCCGAGCTCTCGTGAGCAGAGATGGCATGCCCACCACTTGGGCAAAGCTAATGGAAGCATCGCGAGTCTTCGCGAGAAATGAAAAACAAATTGCCCAAGATAGAGCGAGAGAAAGAGGGCATCAAGCAGAGGCACCGCGCAGCAACGAAAGAAGGGGCAAACAGAACATTGTATGGTCCAGGTTGCAACCAACCAGTTTTTCTCCCGCAGAAAAACAGGCGCAACCAAGCTTACCTCAGCCCCAAAAAGACATTCGTAATAGCGGGGAAGGTGATAAGAGGGAAGGTGGCAGAGATCCTAGCAGACCTCTGCCAAGAATATGGACTCCCCTCACTAAAACGCCTTCACAAGTGTTAAGCACTGAGAATGTCCAGTTCAAAAGCCCCAAGCCACTACACCGCCAGGGACCATCAAACAGTGGCAAGTACTGTGAGTTTCACAAGTCCACAGGACACAACACTGATGCATGCCACCACTTGAAGGATGCAATTGAAAAAGATGTGAAATCAGGCAAGCTGGCTCACCTGGTGAAAAACTCAAGACCAGAAAATGAACAACCAGAAGGAGCCTCTGCCAGTAAAAAGTTCAAAAGAATCTGTGTAGCCGAGGGAGGAACGCAAGGGCAAAGATCAAGAAAGAGAAGCGCGCAAATCCAAGGAGATTGGCGCGAGCAACAAGTAATCTTCCCAAGAATCAGGGGAGGCCCTTCTATCAGCAGTCCTCTTGTCATCACTACACATATTGCTCATTATGAAGTGTCAAAAGTCCTGGTAGACACTGGCAGCGAATCAGACATCATGTATGAGCAATGTTTCAGAAAACTGGATCCGGCAGACCAAGCAAGGCTTGAAATTGTGAATGCACCAATCTCTGGTGTTTCAAATGAAATCATTCATCCCCTAGGTCAAATACAATTTGAACTAACTATGGGGGATGAGAAACACAAGCGAGCCGAAGTTGTCAACTTCTTGGTCTTGCCCACCACTTCTTGCCACAATATGATCTTGGGTAGAGGAACGATTGCCCAATTTAACGCAATACCGTCGCCAGCGCACGGCGCGTTGGGGTTCCCAACACCAACAGGTGTAACTTTTGTATACCGAGATCATTTGTGTGCAGTGACAAGTACTCCGCGGGAAGGGAGAATGAAACTTCCAATGGCAGACAACGCGCCAGAGGAATGGATTCTCAACCCAAAATTCCCGGAGCAAACAATTACAATTGGCGCTACGATATCAGACGACACGAGGTTGAGAATGAAAAGATTGCTCACAGCATATATGTCGGTCTTCGCGTGGCAACACTCTGATATGACTGGGGTTCCGCGAGACCTGGCACAACATTCTCTCAACACCTTCAAGTCTGTAGAGCCAATTGCTCAAAAGAAGAGAGTCATGGGGGATGAGAAGGCGAGGGCCATGAATGAACAGGTTGAGGATCTATTGCGCGCAAACATCGTCCGCCCGATACGATACCAGACATGGGTAGCCAATCCTGTGATGGTAAAGAAAAGTAACGGGTCATGGAGGATGTGCATTGACTTCAAGGACCTCAACAAAGCATGCCCAAAAGATTGTTACCCCCTCCCAAACATCGATGCAAAGGTGGACTCCGTGGCGCCATTCAAGCTCAAATGTTTCCTGGATGCCTACAAGGGCTATCACCAGATTCAAATGGCACCACAAGATGAGGACAAGACCGCCTTCAGAACCGACAAGGGTGTTTTTTGTTACACAAAAATGCCCTTTGGTTTGAAGAATGCGGGAGCCACCTACCAAAGACTTATGGATGCCGTTTTCAACGAGCAAATTGGGAGAAACCTAGAAGTCTACGTGGATGATTTGGTGATCAAAAGCAGGGAGGAAAAACAAATGCTCAAAGACATCGAAGAAACCCTTGGGCACCTAAAGGAAGTTAACATGAAGCTCAACCCGAGCAAATGCACCTTCGGCGTACAAGAGGGAAAATTTCTAGGTGTAATGGTTACCAAGGATGGTTTCAAGGTGAACCCTGAGAAGGTGGAGGCCATCCTTGACATGCCCTCACCATCCACCATGAAAGAAGTCCAGAAGCTGAATGGTAGATTGGTATCAATCAACAGGTTCCTAGCGAACCATGCAAGCAAATCTACCCCATTTGTCAACACATTGAGAAATTGCTTAAAGAAAAGCCAATTCAAATGGACTCCTGAGGCCGAGCAAGCTTTCAGTGAGATAAAAGAATGTTTGATAAATCTGCCCGCGCTCACAGCTCCACTTCCTGGTGAAACTTTGACATTGTACCTATCAGCAGGAGAGCGCGCCATCGGCGCAGTATTATTGGTGGATCGCAAGGGAATCCAAACGCCAATATACTATGTGAGTCGGGTGCTGACAGATCCTGAGACGCGCTACTCCATCATGGAAAAGTTAGTTTTGTCACTAACACACGCGTCGCGCAAGCTTCATAGATATTTCAATGGTCATCCTATTGAAGTTCTAACTGGTTACAACATCCAGCAAGTCTTGCGGCGCCCCGCGCTCTCGGGAAGGCTAACAAAATGGGCGCTGGAATTAGGAGAACACACGATCGCCTATAAGCCCCGCCCAGCAATAAAAGGACAAGTCTTAGCTGATTTCATCTCGGAAATTCCAGAAGGAAAAATTGAAGAGGCTCAGCGCGAGGTAGACCCTCCGCGAGCCAATGATGAAGAAAATGTTTGGAGATTGTTCACTGACGGAGCTTCAAACAACGAAGGATCCGGCGCATTCCTCAAGCTATTGGATCCAGAGAATCAGGAATATACTTACGCCATCAGGTTGGACTTCAAGAGCACCAACAATGAAGCTGAGTATGAAGCCCTGCTAGCTGGCCTGCGCATCGCGCACAAATTCGGAGTTAAAAAGCTAGAGGCCCATGTTGATTCATACTTGGTAGCAGCACAGGTCAATGGCCTTTATGATGCCAAGGAGAACACCATGCCTCTATATCTAGAGCAGGCGAAAAAGCTCATCGAGCAATTTGACTGCTTCAGAATCATTCATATTCCGCGCAGTGAAAATAAATCTGCCGACGCGCTGAGTAAGATGGCATCAACCAGTTTCGATCACTTTGGCAAAGATGTCAGGGTAGAAGTAATGAGCAACCCGTCGGTGGTAGCGAAGTCTGTCCTTGTAACTCATACAACCCCTTCATCATGGATAACTCCAATAACGGAATTCTTGAAGGAGGGAAAGGTACCGGACAATCGCGCACAGGCGAGGAAGATAAGACACAAGTCGCAGAACTATGAACTGCTTGATGGTACATTATATCGACGCTCCTATCTGGGACCGCTCATGAAATGCCTAGATGCTGAGGAAGCAAGCTATGTGATCAGAGAGATACATGAAGGAATCTGTGGAATACATGCTGGCCCGCGCATGGTGGTTGCCAAGGCAATGAGCGCAGGTTACTATTGGCCAGGCATGTACTTGGACGCTTTAAAAGAGATCCAAAAATGCAAAGCATGTCAGAGCTATGCGCCAAACACCATGCGGCCAAAGAACAACTTGATTCCGGTGACCTCCGCATGGCCTTTCCACAAATGGGCAATCGATATTGTGGGTCCCCTACCGCAAGCGCAAGGGCGAGTAAAATTTTTGGTAGTGGCAGTAGACTATTTTACAAAATGGGTTGAAGCCAAGCCACTAGCAATAATCACAGCCGAAGCGATGAAGCAGTTTATCTGGAGCCACATCATATGCCGTTTTGGCTTGCCCATGGAAATTGTGAGCGATAATGGCAAACAATTCACTGACAGGAAGATATCCAACTGGCTCAAGGAGTTGCGCATCAACCAAATCTTCACTTCGGTATACCACCCTCAGGGGAATGGCCAAGTGGAGCGCTTGAATCAAAGCTTGTTAAATGGGCTGAAGAAAAGGTTAGAGGGAGAATCCCATTCTTGGGTCGAAGAGCTACCTAATGTCCTGTGGGCGCACAGGACATTAAGCAAAACCAGCAATGGCGAGTCCCCGTTCAGCCTAACCTATGGAACGGCGGCAATGATTCCAGCAGAAATTGGATGCCCGTCTCATAGAGTGCTCATGATGAACAAGATTGATAACGAGCGCGAAAGAAGGTTGGATCTCAACTTACTTGAAGGGCGCAGAGAGGCGGCTATCATCAGTGAAGCCAAATACAAGAAAAAACTGGAAAAATATTACAACCAGCGCGTGAAAGAATGCCACTTCAAGAAAAATGATTTTGTCCTTCGAAACAATGAAGCTAGCCGCGCGATACCCCCGGGAAAAATGTCCCCCAATTGGGAGGGACCTTATCAAGTCTTGGAAGAATTGGGAAAAGGCGCATACGCTTTAAAAGATTTGAATGGAAAGAAGATCCCGCGCGCATGGAACGCGGCACAGCTTAGAAAATGTTTCATGTAAAAAAATGTCAAGTTTGTAATCAAGGCTTTTTAAGCCATTATGAATAATGATACGCGCTATCTTCTCTTAATGTGGATTCTATTACCTTTTGCATACATGTTTCACACTTCCCTTTATTAATTTTGAGCAATATGACAACATTGTATTGACATCAAAACGAAATAAAACGAAGTAAAACATACATGCGCGAGCTTCAAGCTCAAACGCGTTAACGAGTCTTAACTCTAAAACGTCAGGGCCTTAGCCCAATAATATGAGCCTTAGCTCAGGGCCTTAGCCCAATAATGTGAGCCTTAGCTCAAATCACTCACAACATCCATCCTACATGCTGCGCAGCCTGACCATAAAAATACCTAAGCACAACTAAGGCAAAGCAAATGCCAAAACATAGTTGTTAAGGTCTCAGGTCGAGGTCGCGCATGAAATTGTAATGGATATCTGAGTAACACATACTGACACGTAAAGGCTAAAAAACTCATAATTCCATATAATAAATGCGCGATAACGTCGCGCAAAAGAGGAATAATGAAAACGCCAAGGCACGTGTCAACATAATCAAGATATGGCAAAATCACTTACAATATGACAAGGGTTAAGTATAATAATTTCCTTACAACCTTGTTCTTATTCCAACGTGCAAGCATATCTTATATTCAACAAGCAAACATGCAATATAAAGAGATGAATGGGGAATGCGCAAGATGCGAAGAAGGGAAAAACAAAATTTCATTCCAAAGCATTGAAATTTACAAGTTTACAAGATGATGAGACACAAACTACAAATAAAAAATAAAAAACATGAAGGGCTTCTCAGGTATCCACGTCGACTTCAGCCTCTTCATCATCCTCATCACCGCCCTCAGCATCTGGCGCAGCTCGCTCCTCGTCATCTCCAAACTGACCATAGTCAAGTTGTTCATCCTGAATGGAGTCTTCTATCACAATAGTGTCAGGAGCGGATCCTTTGGCCACGCCAGAGCAGCTAGCAGGAGCAGTATTCCCCGCGCCATCATCGCCGCCACCAGCCCCTTCGCACTCGTCAAGTAATTTCTTTAGCGCGCCGAGGTCGGGCTGGTCAGCAAGCGCGGATATCTGCAAATCATATGGAAAAATATGAGTACAAAAAAGACTTGGAAAAAAAGTCAAGGTAATCTCATTAAGGTTAAAATACCTGCGCAAGGATGGGAATGGGAGTATTCAAATACTTCTCCCCCATCTCGGCCATGTCCGCGCAGGCAACGTCGCTCTGATAAGGGTAGTCGGATGGGTTCTTCTTCAGCATGCCATATTCATAGCCATCCTTAAACCCTTCAGCTCGACCCACCAAGCGCGCCGCAGCGTTGCAATCCATCACAAGGGCCTGAAACTCGTCTGAGTATTTCATCGCGTAAGCGCAACGAGTCATACCCTGTGAGATTAGCCATTGGCGATCCTGCGCGAGGGAAGCAACAGACGTCTCAAAAGCAGGAATCTGAGAGTTTAACAACTCAACAGTTTCCTTAGTCTGTTTCAGCTCCTCTTTGTTGGACGCTGCTGCCGCCAAGGCTTCTTCCTTTTCCGCTCGCGCAAGGTCAAGTGCTTCCTGGCTAGACGCTGCCGTCGCCAAGGCTTCATCTTTCTCGGCCTGCGCGGCCGCCAGCTCTTTCTTTAGGCGCGCAACCTCACTCTCCAGTGATGATTTGTCAGTTATAGACTGGACAAGAGCTTGGTCACGCGCCTCAGCGTCCAGATCCAAGTCGCGCACTCTACGCGCGTACTTGGCAGCGTCCGCCTCGGCCGCCTGTAGCTTCTCCCGCGCAGCCTGTAGCTCATGACCGCGCTTCACGAAGGCGGTGTTGGCACTTGCTCTGTTCTCACTGAGCTCTGCTTGGAGCTTCTCAGCTCTCTCGAGCATCAGAAAGATGCCAAGCAGACACTTTAGCCTCTTGCTTGGCTTCCGCAAGAGCATCACGTACCTTTACGTAATCATAGCGAAGCTCTTGGGAGGCAGCAAAGAAAGCCGACCCAGCAAACAGATGATCGTTGAGCAAGTCATCGCGAGCGCGGCCCTCCTGAAACCTCCTTTCAGCTGGAGGCACAGAATGAGCCCAGAAGTCCGCACACACACCCATGGACTGAAATGAGCTGTCCTCAGTAATATTCCATCTCGGGCGGTAAATGTGATCGGCTTCCTGCAAACACAAAGTAATGATCTAAGTCATCAAAACACTAATATGGAAGTACGTACAGCGGAGCAAAAAAGAACCTATACCTGCGGGGATGAAGCAGAAAAGTCAGCGCCAGCCCCACGAGAAGACTGCGCCGGAAAATCTCGTGGCGCTGCAGGGCTGGCGCGGCCGCCGTCGGAGTCTTCAACTTTAAACTCCTCATCCTCCTCTGAAATAGGCCTTTTCTCCTGCGACCTAGAACCAAAATCAGTCTCGCGAGGAGGGCTGTGCGCAGGAAGAGGTGAGGGAGGTCTCGACGCCGCCAGGTCGGCGCGTAAAACGGCCTCCTGCTCCTTAGTAATCCCGATGAGGGGAGATTCAGCGCTTGCAGGAGCAGGAGCAGAACCAACGGCGCTGGCACCGGCGCCAGGAGTGCCGCCAGCAGCTTGTACGCTAGCAATGACTCCTATAAAAAAAAAAAATCAACAAAAAGAGATGGTTCATGACTTGATCTAAAAGAAAAAAGTCAGAAAATAAAAGCGCAATACATACCTTGGCGCAACTCCGTTCGCGAGGCAAACATCGCCATGAAGTCCATTCTCCCCTTTTTTGAGGGTAAAACAGGGGACTTCGAAGCGACCTCCGGCGCAGGCTCGGCACCTTGTTGCGCCTGAGGTTGGTCCACCAAGGTCGCCGGCTCTACAAACATTTAAGTGAGCAAAGATTCATTAGTAATTCTATCAGAATCGCGCTCATAGAACCATAAAAGATAAGCAAAGGATAAGCAAAGTATACCTGTCGAGGGCGCAACGCCGCTTCCCTTTTCCATCGCGCGAAGGGAGGAGGTAGTGGCACCATACCTCGTGTGGACAGGAGGTCTGCCCACTTTTGAGGCAGGGAAGACAAGGAAAACTTGGTGGTAAACACCTGGGTTTTCTCAAGTCCCTTCGCCTGAGTAGGAGGATCCTGAACAACAGGGGCATCATCCTTCTTCTGTTTCTTACTGGCCCCTGCGCCAGTTTTCCCTTTAGCCTTACGCTTTAGTTGGGGCGCCTCCTCCTCCTCCTCCTCTTCCGCGAGCTCCAGCTCGTAGTTCTCAAGCGCGTCTACAATACACGCAACAGAAAGGTTAGCCAAATCTGGTATTATAAAGGCATAAGCATAAGTACAAAGGCTTACCAGGCGCATCGCTGTCAAAGAGAAATCCCAGATCAACAGGGATGAACATGTCATCGAAGCGATCGGGGAAGCCAACCTCCCCAGCGCCCAGCGCGACGGAGCCACCCTCCATATGCTCATCATAGGCGGCGAGGACATACTCCTTGCTGACTGCACAAAACAAGTCAAATGATATCAGCAAAACGAATTAAATTCGCGCAGAAGTAAGGCAATGAGATTAACTTACACAAGCCGTCAACTTGGATAACGGGCTCAGTCGCGCTGTCGGCCCACCTCCTGCTCATACCAACCCCCACCAGCGCCTCCTCGCAAATGTTCTTGGCGGGGGATGGTTCGGCAGTCAACTTTTTAACCCAGGCGCCAGTTGGGTTCTTGAAGACACCCACATCCGCAGGCGCAGAAGAGATCGCGCGCATGGTCATGCGAATGGGGATCACACCAGCCCTGATATAGAAAAACCTCTCAGACCAGTCATGAAGGCTCTTGAATGAAACAGTGCAGCACTTGACCTTCTGACTGCGAGGAATAAATGAAAACCAAGAATCTTGGATCTTGGGCTTATAAAAAAACTGAAAGCGCCGAGGGGTGGGCTCCTCGCGCTGGGATTTGCACATGAACTCAAAGTGAGTCATGCGCACAAGTCCAAACGGATGGACTTGGGATATATGAATCCCATAAAACTTAAGCAGCGCACCCACAAACCTTGTCATCGGGAGACGAAGGTTGCAGTGGGTGAAAAAATGGCAATAAAGAGATATATAGCCGGTGGGCGGGTCCGCCGCCGTTTGCCCGGCCGCCGGCAGCATGCAGCCATACTCAGGGAGAAAACCCTGAGAGGCGACAAGGCTGTCAAAATCGGCCTGCCTCAGTTTGCAGGGGATCTCATCCCACTTCTTCACTGCCTTAGTCCTCCCTACCTCCTCCGATGAGGCCTCAGCAGCTCTCTTCCCCTTGCCGGTCTTCTTCAAAGTTGACATAACTAGCGATTTAACACGGCGATTGTTGGGGGAGATTGTGTTGTCTGAGCTATCAGACATACAACTGTAAAATCGGATAAAGGATGTTTCTAAAGAACAGAGATCTGGAAGCAGAAGACAGGTAATCGGAATAGAATGAAAGAAAGAAAAGCTTTGAATAAACAACAAGGAAGATGAAGAATAAAAACTCTTAAGGGCTTGCTTTTATAGGCCCAAAAGAGAGAAAATTTGGTACTGATCGGACTCCACGCGCCACCACTCGTAGGTGTAAGCCAACGCGAGCGCGACACGTGTCCCTGACACTGTGTGAGGGGACACGAAAAGAAACGATACAGCTGCCACCAGAGTTCACGCGCCACCACTCGCAGGTACGGACCAACGCGAGCGCGACACGTGTTCCTGACACTATATGAGGGGACATGAAAGGCAACTGTAGCACCTCGAGCACACGAAAAGTCTGACACGTCTCCATCACTGACGCATGTCAGCAACAACCAACCACGTACATAGACGATTCGTTTCAACCAAAAGGATAATATTTCGCGCAACGACGAGTAATAAGAAGAAAAAGACAAAACCCTACTAAAAGAGCAAACTATTAAATCTAATATCTATCTTACCTCGCTCGCGCGAGACAAGACACACATTAGACTGGGGGGCTTGAAGAGGTATGTACCCGCCTCAACACCGAGCGAGGCGGGTCAACCCACAAGATACAGACAAGAGACTTGAAATCAAGACATTATGAAGGCACAAAGCCAAAACCTATGCGCATGGCGCATATAACATATGCTCACGCATATCACATATGCTCATGCATCACATGCTCAGGCATCACATATGCTCATGCATCACATATGCTCACGCATCACATATGCTCACGCATATCACACATGCGCGTGGCGCATCCGCGCGTGGCGCATATCACATGCTTGTGCATATCACATCTGCGCATGAAGCATCTGCGCGTGAGAATAAAGAGAAGACCTCGCGCATCCTCAGGATAGGCGCATATCACACATGCACATAATCAACCTCGTCCTTATCCAAATCAGGATTAGGGCAACCTTGATTGTGCACGCCAGACACCTTCCAGAAGGTATCTTTTTAAGGAATAAGAATATGCTGATGTTGACAGCTGCCAATGAAAGGTGGACAACTCAGCGTAACCCATGTGCTACCACGTGATTATAACCAATGAAAAAGCACCAGGTGTCCCCAAGGACACGTGGCGCAAAGCAATTGGAGGAGGCCAACAAGGCCCTAATTGGGTCTGAGCCCAATCATTGGAAACCCTAGCACTATAAATACCACATCAACTCCACAAGGAAAGACACTGAATCACTCAATTACACAGTATTCAGCTATATCAAGCAATACACTTCAATTTCCTTACTCTCATATTATTATCTTCTCCTACAAACACTTATTCTCACACCGGAGGGTTACCCCAAAGAGGACCCCTCTGTCCCTTTCTGAGGGGTAAGTTTACGGTGCTGTTCATTTTGTAGGTGGAAGAACCCAGATCCCAGAGAACCATCGGTGAAATAGCATAATCACACCCGAGGAGAGTAGATCATCTACCAGTGAGTCGATCCACGTTTCTTCACGTTTCTTCAAGCGTCATTAACAGCCTGAATGGCTTTCATTTTGTTGACGATCAAGTTTTTTTTATCAAAGATGATATGAAGTTTATTAGTCGTCCTAACCAGTTTCTATCTTATTTATAAAATATGATTATTTGAATATAGGTGTGTTGATAAATCATTTTGTTATATGACAAAGAAGTTTGAGGTTTTATATATGGAAAAAACTTGCAACGATTGCCAAATTTAAATAAAGAGTACCTTTTGCTGTTGATGTTTTTGTAACTCAAGAATCCTATGTAATATGTTGGTTCACATAGCTTGTATCTATTGTGTTGAATACATAGATAAGGGTCTAATGTCTTAAGCATAGGTCCTAATTATGTGACTTCATTTTTATGATGTTTTGCATGTTAAAGAGGTAACTATGTGATGATTTAATGGCTATGGTATAATAGTATTCTACATGCTTTGTAGGTTCATTTCACTCTTTTTTTGTTTCTTTCTTTATCCTTTTCATCATTCTTTAGTTATCTTTTGTGTTGATCAAATTGTTATTCATAATGATGGTGATGATCTAAATAGAAAAGTTATGACATTCAGCAAAGTAAAAGGCTCCGTCAAGAACAGGTACATATATTTATTTTTGTTAACTAAGGCTTACTAAACTCTTTTGTATGGGCATGAAAATTCGGTCTTCGAATATCGATATATCACGTTGGTGTTTAAATGGTTTTCAGGTAATAGACTGAAAGGGGTCGAAATAAGTTTTTTTAATAAACAAGGTCAAATTAAGTTGCTGTTTCTTTTTTTTTTTTAAGTTTCTCACCTTAAGAGTAACTTGCAAACTTTCTCAAACAAGTAATCAATATCTACACTTTGATCAATTATATATCTATTAGGGAATCAATTTACACAAATTACAGATTTATTTTGATAAAGGGTAATTCAGGAATTAGGTTTGGTTTAGGTTTTTGGTAAAACAGAACTTGGGATAACTTTGTAGCAACTTGGATACAGGCCGATTTAGGTTTGCATGCAACAAGTTATAAACGAGTCAAGTTTTCATTGTAAATTGTATGAAGGTCAAAATTCAACACTTTGATTACCAATTAGTCAAACCTAAAGATTTGTAAAAGTGGATATAAAAGTCAAAGTTTAATATTAAGTTTTGTTTTGACTCCAAAAATGCATGGGGCAGTTTCAGATTTTTGAATTTTTGGTTACGTTTTATGTTTCAGGCTCATTTGAAATTTTTTTTGGGTTGTTTGACAATATAATACGAGTTATTAAGGTTGTTTCTCGAACTAACTAATTTGATCCGGTTCCGGCTAAATTGAGTTGGTCTGGGTTAACCTGAGCAAACCTTTTGTTTTAATATGTTTAACATTCCTGTAAATAACTTATTTTGTGAAATATGATTAATCATTGGAAAAATTAATCTAATTATTGAATAAAAAGAATAAGGAGGTTGCATAAATCATAAATGAATTTGACTTTGGCCCTGTCTTATTAAAAATATTATCAAATTCGTTTATTTGTTTTTATTTTTGTTTTTTCTTTCTTCTTTTTTTTTCTTATAAAAAAATTTCTCCACCCGTGTATCACACGGGTTCAAACCTAGTATATATATATATATATATATATATATATATATAAAGGATGAATATCACTTAAAAACCCTTAATTTAAGTGAGAGCTTAAAGAACTCATTCTAGCCATTAATGTCATGATCAATGACTAATGACTAAAAAACATAATGACATCTTTGTAAATAAAATGAAATTAAAGATGATTAAATAAAAGAGTTAGGGGTTTTATAGGAACTCAATTGATGACTTACTCTTGTTTTCGTCTCCTATATCCTGAAATGGTGGACACCCATCACCTACTACGTTCATAACTAACATTTCAAGTTGCAAAATATATGGAAGTTGCTCATTCTCTGCTTTGTATTCTAGAAAAAAAATAATTACTAACATTTTTACATGCAAAATGCTTATGAATTATTGTAGAAAAAATGGTGTAAATGAATTCCTTTTCTGCCACTAATGAGAACAAAAGAGTTAAAGAGCAAGAAGATTAATTCCTTTCATAACGTAAAGAAATAATATGAGATTGAGATGTCATCTTCTATTTGAACGTTACGTACGTCAGTTACATTATACATATTCAGAATAATTACACATATGTTAGTTAACTCACACAAATGTAAATATGCATACGTATAATAATGTTTAAAGATTATTGTTTAAGTTTGTTTTTAGCATACTATTTATTTTTTTAACTAATTTACATGTTCTTTATCAGTTGATTATGATTTTTATTACATAGTTTTTATTTTTGCATTCATGACAAATTTGTGATTATTGTTTTAGGCTTTACTCCATTTGAGACGCTTGTATAACTTTGAAAATCCTACAAAAATCAACAAAAAAGAAAGATCGAGTGAAATGCATTTGTGTAAGTTGAAAATATTATTTAGTGTCTAGATAGTTTAAACATGCATATATGTAAACATACATGTTTTATTATCTACACGTGTGTAAACATAAATTTAGGCATGTGCAAATATATATTTGGGTTATGTTTTGATAAATGTAGATTTGTTGTATCTTTTATTTTTTTTACATACATGGGTGTAAACATCTATTTTTTGTTCTCTAACCATGTGGTTCATATATGTAAAATATTTACATATAATTAAATAGACAGCTAGTTTGAGAAATAAATTATCAATATGACAATTTACACATATGTAAATGGACGATAATTCATTTGTTTTAAGAAATTGACGATCATATTCTAGATCCATAAGAAATAAATGATCATACTCAAAATCGATTTATTTCCTTGAACCTACATGTGAATTGGTCGTGGAAGAAGGCTCCGGAGTCGGAGATCGAGTTAAAGTAATTGGAGGAGTTGATGAAGGTGATTCGTCGGGTATCGCTAGTCAAGTGTGTAGATGATTGGAGATGGAACGGGAATAAAAACGGGTGTTTTTCTGTTAATGCGGTTAGAAGGTGGTTAACCAGAACTAATGTGGATAACGGAGATGCAGTGTTCGAGTGGTGTAAGAGGTTACCGGATAAATGTAATATTTTTATGTGGAGAGCTTTGTTGGATCGCCTTCCTACAAAATTGGCGCTAAGGAGAATGAATATTCACGTGGATAACACATTATGTGTTCTGTGTGAAGATGGAGAGGAGTCGGTGGATCATGTGTTTACCGGGTGTGGATTCTCTGTGGGGGAGTGGGAAGGTATATTAAGATGGTGTGGTCTACCCAGTTTTTTTGCTTTACCTTAAAAGATGTGATGGAGATGCATAATAAGGATGGCTTGTCTACTTTTCGGAAGGAGATTGTGAGAGGGGTGATCATTGCATGTTGTTGAAGGATTTGGAAAGCTAGAAACAAGCAAAATTTTGAGAATAAACGAGGTAAGGTGGTAGAGATTGTAGCGGATGTAAAGGCGCTTACTTTCTTATGGTTTAGTAATAGGCAAAATGTAACATCCCGAAATTTCAAGATAATATTAATTATATTACTTAATAATAGAGGGAAAGTTTACTCGGATTATCAGGAAATAAATAAAATAATAGGAGTTGGTATGGGTCGGGCTAGTGTCGGGTAATGGATGTGGGTTATGGACTTGGATTAATAGAAATGGGTTAAATGAGAATGGGCCTTAGGTCCATGGGATTTCAGGGATATAAATATCCCCTAAACCCAAAATATCTTTCATTTTTCACCAAACTCCCTAACACACACACCAAGCACACCCAAAACCGCCGCCGGCCGGGCCGAGAAAGAAGGAAGGATCGAGCGAGGTCCGGGTAAGAGAGAAAGATTAGTGGTGATACCAAGATAAACGAGATCCAAACAAGCTCAAAAGGTATGATTCTTGATCTTGGAAGTTTAAAGATCCGAGCTTTTAGTGTATAAACGACCAAAAATGGTCGGGAAGTGTAGTGGGTGGTATTGAACCTTAACAAGGGTGTTAAAATCGCCCGAAATGTTGATCAGAAACCGAAACAGCGGACATCTGGGCAACTTCGCCTTCATCTGGGCAACTTCGCCTTCAAGCGATGAACTTCGCTTGCAAGCTAAGTTCGCCTGATGAACTTCGCCTGCAAGCTAAGTTCGCCTGATGACAAGTTCGCCTGAGGTTTAAGTTCGCCTGATGACAAGTTCGCCTGAGGTTCAAGTTCGCCTGATGATAAGTTCGCCTGAGGTTTAACTTCGCCTAAAGCTAAGTTCGCCTGAGGTTTAACTTCGCCTAAAGCTAAGTTCGCCTGAGGTTTAACTTCGCCTG
Source organism: Bidens hawaiensis (assembly GCF_021521415.1). Classification (NCBI taxonomy): domain Eukaryota; kingdom Viridiplantae; phylum Streptophyta; class Magnoliopsida; order Asterales; family Asteraceae; genus Bidens; species Bidens hawaiensis. The sequence continues at coordinate 126,130 of NW_027497504.1, read as the reverse complement.
AAGCCAAGTTCGCCCGAGGGTTAACTTCGCCTAAAGCCAAGTTTGATTAGAAAATAAATTATCAAGCGATAAGTTAAAGTAAGCTAATACTAGACCACCAGATTAGATCAGGCGAGTATTGATACGTGTAACTTGTACAGTCAGCCGAGCTCAGTTAAAGAAGGGATTTACAGCTATCAGAAGAAAGAAGCAGAGTTCAGGTGAGTTTCTAGCCCCATTCCTTGTTATGTTTTCGGGGCTGTGTGCATACTCAAGGTGATAGTTAATACACTTATCCTAAGAGATAAGTGTATGCCTTATGTGGATGATGTGAAATGTATGAATGATTGCTTGATGGTACGTGAACGATCTTCGGATATTGCACGTACTGTCAGGTTGTAACGCTATGTATAAGGTAAGTATGTTAGGTATGTTTATGTGTATGAACATGATGGAGATAATAGAAGAAAGAAATGATAATGTATGGATGTATGGTTACGAAAAGGGTACCGAGCCCTACTGATACTCGAGGTATGATGTATGGTTGTAAGGTAACGAAGAGGGAATCGAACCCTACTAATATTTGGGAACTAGGGAACCGAACCATACCAATATCCGAGAAAAGAGGTGTATGCCGTGTATGACATATGTGATAGATACGATTGATTGTCTGACGGTACGTGAATGATCTTCGGATATTGCACGTACTGTCAGGATATAAATAAAGATATTAATATTGCATGAAATGTAAGGATGATGTATGAACATTATGAATGAAAGCTTATCGGTACGTGAACGATCTTCGGATATTGCACGTATCGTCAAGGGAAGTGGTTAGCTCCTTACATGGATATTAAATAATAACGTATAGATAGTGTTCCTTTTATGGAAAGTATGGTGTTCCTTTTATGGAAAGTATGGTGTTCCTTTTATGGAAAGTATAGTGTTCCTTTTATGGAAAGTATAGTGTTCCTTCTATGGATAGTAAAGTGTTCCTTCTATAGAAAGTATACAGAGTGTTCCTCCTATGGAAATTATATATAGTATGGTAATGGTAATGGTTCTTTTAATAGATATTACGTGACGATCCTCCTATGGATATTTATACGAGGTTAAGATAGTAATATGTGTCTTCGGATACGGGAAGAAATATATGGGAATAAATTGTATGTATGGTAGAAAGTATGTAGGTAGAACAGAAGGGCAACTAGTGAAGTATGAATATGTATCTACAGATATGTATGTATGTGTATGTATTGTATGGCATTCGATTAACTAGAACTCACTCAGCGTAGCTGACTTTTAGTATGCACGCAGGTGAGCTGATTATAGAGTTAGCATGAGGATGACACGCGGCATGGATTGAACGGCTGGCATCTGAAGAAAGAAGTAAAGATGTTTTAAATATAAAGTTTTGTGTTATGGTATCAAAGAAAATATTTAATGTTTTGTAACAAATGATTGATGTTTTATATTCCGCGAAAAGTTTTAATAAACTCTGATTTGAAGGGCTGTGTTTATGAGTAAATCCGACGCTAAAGTAGGGCTACCGGGTTCGGGGCCTTACAAAAAATAGTAAAGATAAGGATTGAAAGTCGTGGTGTAATTTGTTTTTGATGTAATGTTGTAAGCGCCGGCCCCTTCTCTCTGTATGAGAGATTAGGTGGTTTTCGCTTGTGTTTCAATGAAGCTCACTTCTACAAAAAATAAAAAAAATAAAATAAAAAAAAAAGAAAAAAGAAAAAAAAAAGAGGGAAAAGGAAAGGTAAATGGGAAAGATAAATAATTAGTTAGTTAGAAGAAAGAGAAACTTTAATAAATTACAACTATACTTATTTGGTTTATTTATAATATTTTATAACTAAAATAAAATGAATGGCAAATATTAGTTTTTAGAGTTCTAAAAAAAATGAAGTTCTCTAAAGAAATCAACCATTGTTAAAAAATATATTTTTAATAACTTAATATTTAAATTTTGAATAATTTCGATGCCCCGACTCAAAATAATAAAACTTCTCAAATATGCAATAAACAAAAAACATAAAGAAAAAAAGCTTTGGTTCCGCTTCATTACCATCTTATAAGAAAATAACTTTGGCGTCGAAAAACTAATCTTATAAGATCAATGGGTAACGAGGTATTAAGCCCCTAAACCATCCCTCTTAACTCTCTGGGCACTGTGGGGCGTTATAAAACCGTGTGTAGTGGGGCGCTTTCCCCACCCAAAAAGCCCCCAAAGTGACACTAACACCGCACTCCTAGGGCGCTTGAGAACTATGGAGGGAAGAGCGCTTCCCACAGAGCGTCGGTGGGGGAGAAGAGGTTGATGGTGATTGGTTGCTTTATTTGTTTTTTTTTATAATAAAATAATAAGGTAATGATTTGAATAGGCTCTATCCCAGGGCTGGCTCTTGGGACAGCGAAAACAAGTTAGGGCTTTAAACCCCAAATTAATTAAGGCCCCCAAGTCTAAAAGAACATTATATATAGATATATTATAATGGGTAAAGTAAACTCAAAGTAATGTATTGGTGTTGTGGTAGATTTGGTTGTTACTAAAATATAGTTTATGAGTTCAAAACTTTTAATAAGCAAATTTTTTTTTCTTAACAATTGTCATGAAAAGGCCCCAAAATTTTGTTTTGATTTAGGCGTTCACATTCGTTGAGCCGGCCCTGCTCCATCCACTACACCCATTTTTCCAAAAAGCTCCTATGGTGGCGTGGCATCACATGGCGTAAAACATCCTTATTGTTAGGAACAAAGCGGCGATGCGGAAGTGAATCAACACACAAACAACACAAATGATTAAACACGCGGTAGCAGAAATAAATAAACGACACAAGAATTTTCACGTGGTTCGGCCCCAGTGGGGGGCCTACGTCCACGGGCTGCAACTAAGGTTTCTCTTTATTAGCTCAGAACCGAAGATTACATTTACATGACATGATATATATATATATATATATATATATATATATATATATATATAGGAGAAAACTAGGGCAACTAACTTGTCCACCAAGAAAACATAAATGGGCTCTAATTAAATAATTAGACCCGGTCGCATACGCATCTAACTTGAACAATCATTAAAACAGGCCCAATAAGGCCTTCACACCCAACAATCTCCCACTTGAAGGCCTTGTGAATACTCCAGCCCGCCATCCAAGAAAATAATCAACTTTGTCATTCAGTAACTCCAGTAATCTTTAATAACAAAAATCTACCAAGTCTCCAGTTCCAATACCAAGCTAAAATCTTAACAACAGAAATTCTCCAAGCCTCCAGTTCCCTAGGAACAGTCTAAGATTTCAACCAATCCACCTAGTTGCAGCGGCCCTTGCATCAGTTACTCGAAAGGCCCATCGAAGCTCCCAAGAGCGCGGCGGCCCTTGCATCAGTTACCCGAAAGGCCCATTGAAGCTCCCAAGAGCTTCAGTCCGGTCATAAAAGACCCAGTCATGACGAACCCTGCCAATGACTCATCCTCAATCTCAACCCGGCTCCCACTGATTTGCATTACCGGCTCCATAGAGTTCCAGGGAAAATAACACTCTCCAAAAAACTACAAGCACCCAGGAGAGATTTTACCATTCGGAATCCCGGCCCCAAAACCGAACGTTACATTTTTGCAGTGCTAGAACACCACCCGCGCTCCCACTGTTACAAAATTCCCGTTCAGATTTAAACCTTCGAATACGCTCAAGCTGACATCCCTGTGGCTCCAGGATTCATGCTTGTAAAATGAATCCACTTAGCTCTACCTGATTTAGCAAGCCAAGACTTTACTACTCGGAAGTTGGTTCACTCCTTCCAACGATACATAAACATGGACCTTCCCAAAGTCTTCAATCATAAGATTCACCAATACTTCACAACATTGGGAAACATGAAATAAAGTATACCAGAATCTCGAACCAAGAGTCTCCACTGCCTTCCACTGAGTTCCAATGCATCATCCCCGACCATTCTCGGAAGCAGAATTTCCTATCTTTGGACATCGACTCTAAAGAATGCCCAAACCTTCATGCAGCCCCACAAAGTCAACTATGCTCAGCTCCCACTGTCCCTGTTATCCCAACCAATGCCAAACCAACAATCCATAATATGAATCCCCAGTTGTACTTTCCTGGCAAACGTCTTCACCCAGCACAAGATCCGGGTCATCTCAAAAGTTGTACCACTGATCACCACCAAACAAGATAAAACTTCACAGTTCCAAATGAACAAGAAGTAACAATCACAGTTCCACACCAACTAAAAGACAAACGGTTATAACAACAGTAGATATTTCATGAAAACAAGCGGTACCAAGGGTTCTATGACCGTACACACGATCAGTTAACACAAACCCTAACCGAAAGATCATCCAAACGAGCACTAGTTCACATGACTTGCCACACTGACCTATTTTTTCACTTATGTCGTTACCAGCACACGTAACAGGAATACTTTAACCATAGATGAACCTTCACACATGCTTGACAGAGCCCCCATCATGCCACAAAACAGTGGTCTCCATGATATCGAAAGCAACACTCCTTGCCAAACAAAAGTAATCACCTCATTGCTTTCATTACTAAAATATTCCAAACCCGTTGGTTCCATTTTCACATGTTTATCCCATGCCAGTACCACATCCAAGTTCTCTTGACCCAACCAACCGAAACCGTTAGACCTTTCGATCACGACCATCCTGTCTTCAACTATAACAATAGCAAACAGGAAACACATATCGAAAACAGTAAACAGACACAACAATGACATGGGCCTCTGAACACTGTAAAAAATAACCGATCTGTTCCTGCAATAACCGATAACTCAGAAACTGTAAATAAACTATAAACAGTTACCTCTAACTGATCTCTTGCAAACAAATCTGACCCAAAACAGTTGCTCTTCAAAAAAACACGATCCCACTCACGGTTGATAATTAATAGGCAAAATCTGAAATCGAAAATAAACCTAGTACTCGCATAGCAAAACAACCAATGACAACCTCGGTGAACTCGAACTCGATCTAACACCAAATCACGCCAAAAGAAAAAAGACCTCTTTTTTTATGTGTCAACAGCAAAATAAAACCAAAAAATAAAAGAAAAAAGGAAAACACCTTTTATTCTTTTCGTTTTTGTTTGTATCCACGAAACAAGAAATAATCAACTTGAATGCACGAATTTCAAGGAACATAAAAAACCTATTTTTCTTGATGGAGGCTGAATAAATAAACCTCAAATAAATTCCGGCGCAAATCCAAACCACACCACCGATGGTTCCTTGTCGATCACAAAAAATTGTCAGCGATTCCAAGAACTAATCGGCTTAACCAGTCGACAAAACCTGCCAACAAAACCAGAATTCTTATCGCCCCTTGTTCTTCGAATAGGATAAACGAACCTTTGAGAATCGTCTCAGTGAAAAAAAAAAACCGTGTGTAATAACGAGCCAAAGCTCTGATACCACTTGTTAGGAACAAAGCGGCGATGCAGAAGCGAATCAACACACGAACAACACAAACGATTAAACACGCGGTAATAAAAATAAATAAACGACACAAGAATTTTAACGTGGTTTGGCTCAAGTGGGGGGGCCTACGTCCACAGACTGCAACTAGGGTTTCTTTTTATTAGCTCAGAACCGATTACATTTACATGACATGATATATATATATATATATATATATATATATATAGGAGAAAACTAGGGCAACTAACTTGTCCACCAAGAAAACATAAATGGGCTCTAATTAAATAATTAAACCCGGCCGCATACGCATCTAATTTGAACAATCATTAAAACAGGCCCAATAAGGCCTTCACACCCAACACTTATATGGGCTCCATCCATTACACATGGCTAAAGGTAGGGGTGTTCACAGTTTGATTCGAAAGCGCGAAACCGCCCAAACCGGTCATCGGTTTGGTTTCACGGTTGGTTTTCTTTCTTAGCTTTCGGTCGGTTGGTTTGAAAATTTTCAAACCGTAGCCAACGGTTTGGTTTACGGTTTATACCAAAAACCGACCGTAAAAAACCGGACCGGACCGCATGATTTAATTATATATATTTTAACTATTTTACATATTATACATATGTGTGTTACTAGACATAAATAAATAATAGTTATTAGTGTGTTTAATATAAATCATTACTTTACTAAATACTAAGTAAACAGAAAACATGGGCTAAGCTCAATTTCAAAACGCAAAAATGTTAACCAGCCTTTCAGTTTTTCAAATGAGAAACCAAAAATAAGTGATGTGTAAATTATTAAGAGCTATACAATAAAAAAAATTATTTTGGGCTTTTCTCTATAAAATCCCAACGAGCGTCTAAACTGTGAAACCGGACCGGAACCAAACCGTTACTAACGGTTCGGTTTGGTTCGGTTTAAGAGTTCAACGGTTTGGTTTTGATTTACGAAAATAAAAAACCGTTATTAACGGTTCGGTTCACGGTTTGACCTAAAACCACGAAAACCGGACCGTAAACACCCCTAGCTAAAGAAATATGTATTTCTACAATAAAGTTAATAAGTATCATGAAGTGTGAATGATTGATGGGTTACTATCCATGACACATGATTTTTACTAAAAATGATAATGATCAGGTGACGGAAAGTATATCTTAAAAGAGTATTAACTATTAACTATTATACATTTGTACTTCACTTTGTTGGATTTTGAAATTTCTACCTTTAGAAAGAATAAAACACCCACGTGCCATTATAGTACACTTTGTAAAAGTTGAACCATCGACACATGACTAATATTGATTCTCTTTTGAAAAAATGGTCCACACCTTCATCTATTATCAACCAGTAGACAACCACCATACAATGGCATACATTCAGAATCCAGTTAACCCATGGACCACAAGAACAGTAAGTATATGTAGGAGTGTCAATTGTGATGGATCAACTTCTTGTAATTCTTCATCCCTAACCTGTCTTGTTGTATCGACCAGCTTAAATTTGTGTTGTGTTCGGACGAACAATTATCCGTTCATTTACAAACGTTAGTAATACCTAACGGTTGAAACAACTAATTGCTCCAATTCATAGCGAAACATTTTTGGAATTTGTGATATTTGAAATGATTGTGTATTTCTCTTCCTAATTCAGAAATTTGAGTTTACATATTTTACTTGTGATTAGAATAAATGAATGAAAATATTCAGTGAATTGACATAACAAAAAAAAATGTTTTAAAAAAAATGTTTTTACAATTGGAAAAAAAGAAGAAAGAAAATTGTTTTACTTTTTTAAAGTTAATGGCTATATGAAAAAAAAAAAAAAGATATTTAACATAACACTTCTCATATCCCCCACTTGTGACCTAGTGGGAGGAGGCTTGAGTTTTCCAATTGAGACTCAAGTTCGATTTCCACTTGTGTCGCTTTGGGTGGATATTTGCAATGAAGAATTTGAGCCAGGCCTTGAATAATGGTTGTCAGTTTGAACCTTGAGCCCACCCGGGTTTTCGTCCCACCGTGTGTTACGCTAGAGAGTTCTGCTCTTGTGGTGACACGACGGTTGTCATCGTTCTTAAAAAAGTGGGTTAAAACGTCAACCTGGTTTTTAACAATGGGCCTTTTAAGCAAGTTGTGTGCCGTCCGCCGTCCTAAAACTTTTTTTTTTGTTGGGTTGGATTGTAGAGGATTTGCGGTTCTAAACAATAAGCCAATAATGCAATTTGGTCAAGTAAACCAAGTTCGTCGAAATTGGCTTGTTCGATTACGTTTTTTAACAAGCTTGAGGACAATGGAGATTGGAGCTCAAGAAATCTGGTTGAGCCGAACCTAACAGAGGTATCAAAACGAGCCACATTTTAGCCCATCAATCATGAGCAATGTTTTTAAAACTAAATCCGTTGACAATTTGTTTTAACTAGTATTAAATTTGAAGACATTATATATATATATTTTTTCTGGTGTGGACCGAGTTGTTACTGCTAGTCAAGAGAAAAATACTCCGCAAACAAAACCAAAGAACCATCCAAAATTAAACACAAACAGTCGAACAAAAATTACAGACAATGTTTTTGCTATCTCAATCTCTTAACAAAACCCGGTTCACGTCAACATAGCAATAACCGATTAACGTTTAAAAAAGATGTAACAAAAAGTTGAAAACCGAAAGCAAACCTCTCAAAGCTTACTTCTTCTTCTTGGCAGCATCTCCAGCCTTTGTCTGCACAATCAGATAAAGTTTAATCTTGATAACCATCAACCTTGCTAAATATTGTGTTTTTGTGAAATCATAAATAATATCAATCTTATAAAATAAATAATTCTTTTTTACCTTCTTTACACCTCTGATCTTCTTTGCCCTGTTCTTTCTTTCCTTCAACTGCTTCCTTGACTTCTCAACCTTAGTATCCAAACCATTCTACACAAAACCGAAAACTAATTAAAAACTAAAAAGAACCAAAAAAATAATAACAAATTAAAAAACACAAAAAAAAAAAAAGTAAAGATGATAATTTACCCTGATAAGCCTGTATTTTGGCTCGTATTTCTTTGCATTTTCAACTGAGTCGTAAATCAATCCGAAACCAGTGGATTTACCACCACCAAAGTGAGTTCTGAACTTGAATACAAAAATGGCGTTTGGGTCTTTGACCTCGTACATCCTAGCTAACTTTTCTTTCAATTCAGCCTAAATAAACAAGATTAAAAAGACATAAAAATAAAGTTAGAGAATTAATAACCGAAAAGTAGCATGTATTGTAACAGATTGGTAGTTTTGAAGAGTGTTGAACCTTAGAAACATTGGGTCTTCCAGGATGAAGCACATCAATAACCTACATTAGCATAACAAATATCATCGTCATTATTATCTAAATTATGAATCGAAACAAGAATTACAATCGAATTATTACTGAAAATAAAAGCAAGTGCTTTTAAGTATGAACTCACAAATTGCTTCCTGGAAAGAAGCCTGTTTGTCATAAATTTCCTGGTTCGGATAGTAACTGCCTTGGTGTCCGCCATGTTCACTGTTGAATCCTATAATCAAAACGCTGAAAATTAAAAACAGAGTCGTGGATTTGGAAGATAGCAAACATTAAACATACTGTAGCAACTCAACATGCATAACAAGATTAACTAATCAGTTCTTCAAAGCAATATCTCGCGCTTTCAACAAACCAACGAATACCAACCAAGACCTTGTTTTATGTTGATCCATTAAGCTTTTATCGAACCATCAAACGGTTCACAAACACCTGACAGAACAAAACTTCTTGTTCGTGTTCGTTTATTAAAAATTAAAAAACCAAGAATGGTCGGCGTCAACGGTTTGTCAGGCTGTATACTTTAACATTCTTATTCCTATTCTAACTTACATACAAACTAATTAGTTAATCTTATCATAATACTCCTGTATATGTTTGTTTTACAGTTAATAGCTTAGCTTAAACCTATATGATAAAATTAAAAAAAATCATTACGAAAATATTGAAAGCCTTTAATGAGCAAACACTAACAAACATAAATAGACGTAAACAAACACAGTTACTCGAACAAAATTACTGATTTACAGCCCTATTAATATCAATATTCTATAAATCAGAGCCACCTTCAGCTGGATAAAGCTTAAATTGAACTTTAACAAACCCTAGCAACTAACAAAACTATAAATCTAGAGCAAAAACCGCTAATGAACGAATATAAAGTTAAATAATAGTAATAATATTAATACCTCTAACTATAATCAGTTCATCTGTCAATCATAGGCACCTAGCTAACTGATCTAATTGTGAAAAATGACTAGGAGAAGTTTGTACGGAATAAACGAACCTGTGATTAGCTACTCCGATGGACTGCGGCGGCACGGCCTCTTGTGAGTAATTGGATTGGAAGTGATGAAACCCTAATACTGACGATGATATGTAAATGAAACTATAAAATGGGCCTATTTGCTGGGCTGGGCTGGGCTAACTCATCAGCTCATATTAAGTTGTTTTGTTTAATACTTCCATTCCATTTAATTATTTGGGCTGGATGGATTAGAGAGAGAGAGAGGTGCACAAAACAAATCATGTATTTTCATGAGCAGGAACCGGATTGCAAGAGGTTTTGGGTAGAGGAGTACAAAACTGGTTTGGTTTAGAAACTAATTTAGGAACATGAAAGTTGAAATGGTCCAAATCGATTCGGTTCGGTTTAGAAACCGGTTTTTCTCAAACCGGTCCAATTTTAAAACCGATTTGGTAGTTCAGAAGGGGAATTGGCGATAGAACTGCGAGTCGGGTCGGTTTGGGACCCGGTTTGGCTGAAACCGATTTTTTTGTGCATCTCTAGTTTTGGGTATGGTCAGCAAATGTCAAAAGCCGGGCTGGGTGGGAACCGGTTCCAGATATGGTCGGATTTTGACCGGGCCAGGTTTGGGTTTTGACCAGGTAGAGGTGGAACTGGTTCCGACAGGTCTGAGTATGATTTTTCTGAGAACTCGAAACCTAGTCCGTAGCTGGTCTAGTATGACCGGGTCAAGGTCGGGTCCAAAGCCGTGGTTTTTGCCCACCTCTAGGCTAGATGACGCATAACAAATAGGCATAGGTTTAAGCTGTTAATCCTAGTCTCATATACGATTGTAAAATCGTATTCTTTATTACATTCAATACAAGTTAATTACGTATTGATAATTACTTGTTGGATATAGGGTATACCTGCTAATGTGTTAAAAGTTGTCGGCTGGTATTGCTAATTACATATTTTTACTATTTTATTTTTCTGTTGTTTTATTACTCAGAAAAATAGAATTATAAAAACTAAAACTTAGTGAAATAGTAGTTGTTTTATCACCAGGAACACAAGAAAATATAAATAAACACAAGAAAATAAAAATAAACTTAAGATATTTACGTGCGTGTATGTTTTAGTAATCGGGTCAGGTATCACCTATAACGCTACCGTCTCATGCCCGCATTTTGTAAAACCAAAATCTTATTGTCCCTTAGTTGTTTCAAATGCTTCGGGTTTGCCCAGTTTGAGGTTGTTAGTCATCCCTAAAGCAAACAAGTATTAGCTAACTTTCTATCATAATTAACTTAAATTTATAATTTATAATTAACTAGTTTGAGACCCGTGTATTACACGGAGAATTAATGAAAATTAATGCAGGTGACCCTAACAAACAGACTCTAACCGGTTGTGAGCAGGTGACGCTTTGGTTGACCTGAAAGTTGAAGAATGATTTGTTTGTTTCAATAGGAAAAATATTTTTTTTAATGTTTTTTAATACTTACCGCGATAAATATGGCGAAATGTCCATGCAGACATGCATTGTCATGTAAATCTCGGGCCACAAGCTCTTTTGCAGGCGGTTGCATGGAAAAATCCTATTAAAAAAATGTTTATCACATAAAACACAAATTTTCCAACTTCATGATTGGGTTGATTCAGGTTACGTTTTTCTCTAACGGGTCAAACTGGTAGAATTAACAAAATTAGAAGGAAGCGGGCCAAATGAGTTTACCGAGTCAAAAGTCAACCAGCGTCTACTGAAAAGAAGTTGAACTCACAAGAGGCGGAAAGATTTTTTCGACTGCTCGAAGAGGAACAGAAAAGCCTCCATGAGTGCTAGTATCACTTGCTGTCAAAGTTTTGCAAAAAAACTCGGTGTGTGGCTTGTGTGCTTTCATTGACAAATCTGACCTCAATAGTGCTTCTCTATCAAATTGCTAATGATAAACAATTATGAATTATAATCAGTAACATAAATTTAAGCCCAGTGAATTACAAAAGTCCATACCGAAGGAACGGGTTGGAGTGTCATTTGAGCATGCACTTCATCTGTTTTTGTATCAGCCTGAAAAAAAAACATTTTTTGTAACAAAGTTATAAAAGTAACTCATATTTAAAACCAGTGTTGTAAAGATCAGGATTGATCTGTGATTAATCGCTAATCGGTGGGTTATTGATTAATTTTCAGCTAATCGGTGCAACTAATAGAGTAATCGCTAGTTGGCCCAAATGGGAACTTTTTAAAGACAATTGGACCTCGGTTTTAACCCGTTAAACCCAGTTATTGGTTTTCTTATTGATTTGTTATATTTACGTTTAATTGTTTATGTGAACACTGAAGTATTTATGTGAACTTTTATGTTAAGTTATCAAAATTATATATATAATTTTGAAAAGCTACATATAAGAATTCCAATTCGATTAATAAGCGAGCTCTACAACACTGTTTAAAACAACAAAATCGATTGATAAGTGGCGCGACGTACATGCAACGTGACATTATGAAGGATGCACAACAATTTTGACTGAAGATTTAGATAGCTTGGAACTTAAGCATCCACATCCTTTTTAATAGATGCAGCAACCTGAAAACATGTATTAATGTATTATAATCATGTATTATAATAAAAAACAGTAGGTTAAATTCAAAACTTGAACATTCTAGAGTAAATTCCAAATAATAATAATAAATAAGGAACAATATAAAATTGTTCAACCATCAAAATAATGTTACTACTCTAATCAAACCTGCAAATTGATGGCGGTGGCGATGACGGTAGGAGACGGCGGTGGTGACGACGGTCTTGTAGTTGGAGAAAATACATGGATTCAACAACTAAAAGTAGGAGACGGAGGTGGCGATGGCGGTATCTTAGGTGGTGATGACGGAGGTGGCAATGGAAGAGAGGAATGGCGGTTGGAATGAACGAGAATTAGGGTTTGTCATCTCTTTTGGTGTTGAATGAAAAGAAAGAAAGAATAATAAAAAAGGATCCAGTTAGTATTATTGAGACGGGTTGACCCGAAAGAGATACCATTTTTTGAAAATGGGTTAAAAATTGTGAGAGTTGATAAGGGGTTGACAGGTGACACATAGAAGCATTAATTTATTAAAATAGTAAGATTATAAAGCGCTAATAAAATGTAATATAGAGCATAAACGCGTTCTCAAACAATAATTAATTACGATACATATAATAAAGCAAGTATTAATATGTTTTTTGTATGATTGTTTTGGTATATGATCAAAACATTGAAAAAATGTGATGGTAAAATTAATTTTTGTGATTTAGAAAGAACGAGTAGTAGCTTTCAAGAAATAAACAAGGCAAATGCTATGCATGTGGCCAGTTTGGTTCATTGTGTTGTTTCAAAGACCAAACAGAAGACGTATCTATCAATCAACCACATTTATGGAGGTGAACAATAAAGACACTAGAAACAATAGGCTTCTAGACCTCTAAAATGCAAACACTTGGTTCAAAATATATAATGGCCTTGGTTAATGTAGAAAAAGATAAGTCGTTGAAGAGGTAGGTCCGAGCAGAGCCCAGTTGGACCCGCAAGACTCACCTTGAAGAGGGACGTTTGCGCAAGGACCAACTGGTTCCGCATGACCCACCATGCTCAGAGATGAAGACCTTACGCGCAGTACGCCAGCTGTTCCCGCAGGGAAAGCCTCCTAATGGTGAAGTACCCCGCCTGTCCCCGCAGCTGCGGATACAAGCCATCAGGGAAGGCTACCCGCACTAATAGCAAGGCTACACGCACAAGGCACTAACTCAATAATTCAGTGTCACCTGAAGGAATGAGCAAGGCGGGAATACTCCCGCCCAAATGAGCCAGTCCGTATGCTTCTGGAAGATCTTTTGTACTATACCTGCCAATGTATGGACAAAATAGACAAGATCTGACCAAAGCAGCCCATGAACCAATCACAGGGTGACAGCTCACCGACAACAGTACGAGGAGCATGCTCTAGTACTGTTTGTCACTATTAGCCGCTGCCTACTCACCAACCCTTGTCGTGGCACGCACATAGCCTGCAGTTGGTGGAAAAGGAATAGTACACAGCCGGCCTGGTCACTATCAGCCGCTGCCTACCCACCAACCAGCATGGCACGTGCGTAGCCCATAGTTGGTAGAACAGGAATATTATACAGCTGGCTGTACCTGCTTGGAAACCTACCTTCGGCTATAAATACTCCAACACCTTGGAACGGTAGGATCATCTGGTATTTTACCTTCACTAGCTATTTCTCTCAATATACACTTATATTCAGAGCAATCTAGTCTGATTCTCACGCCGGAGGGTGGTCACAAGGAGGAACCCCCCCTTCTCAGTGACGAGCTCACGGTGTCTGTTTTGCAGGTCATCTGAAGAACATCCTTCTTTGCCGGACCTAACCCTCGTGGGAAACATTACTTAACCCCCAGATTATCCATAATCTACTCGGGGTCACCTAGTGTTTCTTCATCCCCCCCTTCTCAGTGACGAGCTCACGGTGTCTGTTTTGCAGGTCATCTGAAGAACATCCTTCTTTGCCGGACCTAACCCTCGTGGGAAACATTACTTAACCCCCAGATTATCCATAATCTACTCGGGGTCACCTAGTGTTTCTTCATTGGCGCCATCCGTGCATAAAAGCTAGAACTAATTCAGTTTTTTCAAAACTTCTGAAAAAATGGTTAACGTTACTCCGGTCCCAAGGCCAGTAAATGACCAAGAAACCCCGGTAACCACAACCCCAGCTACTGGGGGGAACACCGGCGGTTACACAAATTTTACGAACATTACCCCGGTTACCCAAGCCGGGGCAAGTGCAGTAAACAATATTTCACTGGGGTTCACTGATGCCCAGTTGGAGAAACAGACGAGGCTCCCTCGCCAAACACTCGATCAAGTTAAGGCGTGGGCCGAAGCACGTCAGAAGGAATTCCAAGCCGAGTTGGATGAACGATTGCGTTCACTCCAACAGGCTGACGAATTCGGGAGCACTCGACAACAGCTCAACATGAACAGTGAGTGCGAGTACTCGGACGATGATCGGGAGGAATCCGACACTGACGCGAACCCTCGCCATAGGGCGAAAGGGAAGCGTAAAGAAACGGACTTACAACCAAGAAGGAATTTCGGAGAAACCTTCAAACCAAGGAACGCGGGGGGAAACCCACGCGACTTCTCCAAAACCTTTAGACCAACTGCTGCAAATGCGGGAACATCCAAGTTTGCAAGGGACATTGCGGAAGCAATCGCCCCGAGAAGTGCCAAACAGATGTCCAACATCGGCACTTATGATGGTCTATCCGACCCAGACGATCACTTGAACAGATTCATAGCGGGGGCAACCGTCAGTAACTGGACGGAACCCACGTGGTGTTATATGTTCCAGATGACGCTGGTTGGAGCGGCCAGGGCGTGGTTTGATCGTTTACCGGTCCACCACATCTATGATTGGGCGGACTTTCAACACAAGTTCAGCCAACACTTCAGTCAACAGAGGAAATATACTGAAGAGCAGTGGACGATCCTCAACTGCGTGAGAGAGGAAGATGAATCTTTACTAGACTTCATCACTCACTTCAACTCCAAAAAGCTGAGTCTGGGCAACATAAGTGAAGATCTTGTTCGCGCCGCTTTCATCCAGGGCGCCGAATACCCAGAGCTTATCCGCACGTTGACGGGTAAGGACGGCATGCCATCCACATGGGATGCCATCATGACGGCGGCCAAGCGCTTTGCCGAGACGGAGAAGCAACTGGGTAGGGATCTTCCCCAGAGTACACATCTCTACACGCAGAGGACCAGAGAAAACAATGTTCGGATCGCCCGGCAGAACAAAAAGAGGAAGCTAGGTATTTGGCAGTCAAGGGTAAACTTTGACACCTATCCAGCTCTCGCCCTCTTGTTGGCGGAAGGGATAACACGCACCCTTCAAGCCGAAAACACCGGTGGACGCCACTCACCAAAAGCGTCACAGAGATATTTGCCACCGAAAAACTCCCATGGCCAAAAGCTCCAATGATCCGGCAACGACCTAATACGGATCAGAGTAAATCCTGTGACTTCCACGGGACAAAGGGTCACAGTACAGAGGAGTGTACATCCTTGAAGGATATTGTTGAAACATTCGTCAAGGATGGAAGACTTGCACACCTTGTGGCATCAATCAAGAATGGAGGAATGAATGATAACCGGTATAAAGGCAACGGCGAAAGCCCGTTGACATCAGCATCCACATGGTTCATGGCAACATCAGAGGAAGAAAAAGACGAACGACAGAACCATGCGAATGGAAGGAAGCTGAGGTGCGCTTCCCGCGAGTGCCAGGAGGACCCAGCAAGGAAGGCCCTATCGTCATCAAAAGCCAACTGGGGCATTACATAACTTCCCGCACTCTTGCTGACAACGACGCCTCGTCAACGGTTATGTACAGGCAGTTCTTCGACAAGCTAGACGACGAAGACAAAGAACGCCTGGAAACGGTTTACGCCTCAATGGAAGGGTTCGACGGCAGCACAAACACCCCCTGGGTATCCTATCTTTCCCCGTCATTCTCACGGACGGGAAATACTCCCGCACAGAAGACGTGGACTTCGTCGTAATGAGGAAGCCACATCACACATACGACATTCTCTTCGGGAGAGACGGGATGGCAAGATTCAACGCCGTGGTATCTTCAGTCCACGGCATGATGGGATGGCCAACTGCTGAGGGTGTAGCGATGATCACCGGTATCCCCCAGGTATGCATCGCATCCGTCTCATCTAAACCCAAACCAAAGATGGCTAAACCAACCATTACCGAACCAGAAAAATGGGCCCTTAATGGCAAATACCCTGACCAGGCTGTTACAATTGGCCCAACAATCGCTGATCCTACGCGCACCTTACTCAAACGCTTACTACAGAGAAACGCTGACATCTTCGCGTGGACACCAGCTGACATGACTGGTGTACCTCGAAGTAAAGCAGAGCATAAGCTCAAGTGTGACCCGGCTTTTACGCCAGTCATACAAAAGCGCAGAGTAATGGGGGCGGAACAGGCTAACGCGTGTAGAACCCAAGTCAAGGAACTCCTTGACGCGGGCATCGTACGCGTTAGTAGATATCAAACATGGGTTGCAAATCCCGTTATGGTACCGAAGGCTAACAAACAATGGCGCATGTGTATAGATTTCAAAGATTTAAACAAAGCATGCCCCAAAGATTGTTACCCATTACCCGAAATTGACCTCAAAGTGGATTCATTAGCACCGTTTCGTCTTAAATGCTTCCTTGACGCATATAAGGGGTACCATCAAATCCACATGGTTGTAGATGATCAGGACAAAACCGCATTTCGGACGCCCGATGGCACATTTTGTTATCAAATGATGCCATTCGGACTTAAGAATGCAGGGTCCACATACCAACGCCTGATGGACAAAGAGTTTCATGCCCAAATTGGGAGAAACTTGGAAGTCTACATGGATGATTTGGTCATCAAAAGCCCTGAGCCAGAAGCGATGTTGAAAGACATCGAAGAAACTTTCAACACGCTCAGAAAGATAAACATGAAGCTCAACCCGAGCAAGTGTTCCTTTGGGATGGAAGAAGGGAAGTTCTTGGGAGTCATTGTTACAAAAGATGGCTTCAGAGCGAACCCTGAAAAGGTCGAAGCCATTATCAAAATGGAATCACTTACTACCATCAAGCAAGCCCAGACACTGAATGGACGTCTAGTCGCACTTAACCGCTTTTTGTCAAACCATGCGGATAGGTCATTCCCATTCGTGTCAACATTGAGAAACTGTTTAAAGAAAACGCACTTCCGCTGGACACCAGAAGCGGAAGCAGCTTTTCAGGAAATTCGGTAACGCTTGATCGAACTCCCAACGCTCACAGCACCAGAAGCGGGGGAGGAATTAATCATATATCTTTCTGCCACAGATAGAGCAACCGGGGCAGTCCTGCTAGTAGAGCGAAAAGGTACCCAGATGCCTATTTACTATGTTAGCCGTGTCCTAACAGACGTAGAAACCCGGTACTCCACCCTGGAAAAACTAGTCTTAGCACTTGTACAGGCTTCACGCAGGCTAAGACGATATTTCCAAGGTCACCCAATCACCATTCTCACCAACTTCAAACTTGCAAACGTTCTAGGCAAACCCGAGTTATCGGGACGTCTAGCCAAATGGGCAATTGAGTTGGGGGAATATGCGATAAAGTACAAGCCAAGACCAGCCATAAAAGGCCAGGTTCTGGCCGATTTTATAGCAGAAGTCCCCGCTTCGCGGGAGAAAGAGTGCCAGGAGGAGGCTCAACCCTCCCCAGCACAGGACATCAATGATGTCTGGCGACTCTACACCGATGGAGCAGCCAGCAACGAGGGTTCAGGCGCAGGGTTGAAACTAACCAACCCAGCAGGCCAAGAATACACTTACGCTATTCGACTGGATTTTCCAAGTACGAATAACGAAGCCGAGTATGAAGCATTCTTGGCCAGGCTGAGAATTGCGTGTAAAATGGGAGTGAAAAACTTGGAAGCCCACGTGGATTCCATGTTAGTAGCCAACCAAATAAACGGAACGTACACGCCAGTGAACGACACAATGGCCCGGTACCTCGCACAAGCAAAAACCCTTATGCACAATTTTAATGATTGTAAAGTTATACACGTCAAGCGTAGCGAAAACAAATCTGCGGATGCGTTAAGCAAGCTTGCATCATTAGCCTTCACCCATTTGGGAAAGGACATCCGCATTGAACTCCTTGAAGCACCATCAGTCCCGCACAAGGAAATTTGTGTCATCCAAACCGGCACAGAAACGTGGATGACACCGATAATAAATTACCTTGCAGCGGGTATACTACCAGAGTCAAAAACACAGGCAAGAAAAATACGTTGTAAAGCATTAAACTATCAACTCATCGATGACATCCTTTACAGACGTAACTTTCTTGGCCCACTCTTAAGATGCGTGGACAACCAAGATGCTGACTACTTCCTAAGGGAAGTACACGAAGGCATCTGTGGAGTACACGCAGGTCCACGCGCTGTTGTAGCTAAGTTAAACAACGCGGGATACTTTTGGCCGGGGATGCATACGGATGCGCTGGCATACATCAGAAAGTGTAGGTCTTGCCAGCTCTACGCACCCAACACGCATCGCCCGAAGAATGAACTTGTTCCAGTCACCTTTTCATGGCCATTTCAGAAGTGGGCCATCGATGTGACAGGCCTATTTCCTACAGCAGCAGGAAACGTTCAGTTCCTAGTAGTAGCCGTCGACTACTTTACCAAGTGGATAGAAGCAAAACCCTTAGCCCAAACAACCGCAAAACATATTAAAAAATTTATTTGGGAATTTATTATTTGTCGTTTTGGACTTCCACAGACTTTGGTGAGTGATAACGGCACCAACTTTGCTGACAAGAAGCTACAAAAGTGGCTAGAAGAACTTCAAATCACCCACACCTTTACCTCAGTGGCACACCCGCAAGGTAACGGTGAGGTGGAAAGAGCAAATAAAAGCATCGTCGAAGGCATAAAGAAAAGACTCCTGGAACACAGATCCGGCTGGGTAGACGAAGTTCCACACGTCCTTTGGGCAAACAGAACGCTGAAAAAGGCCAGTACGGGAGAAACCCCGTTCAGCCTCACTTATGGCACTGAAGCCATGGTCCCAGTCGAAATTGGTTTGCCCTCACCAAGGGTCTTGATTCAGCCAGAAGACAATGATGCGGAAAGACGGTTAGACCTTATGCTAACCGAGGAACGCAGAGACTTAGCCGCAACGCGTGAAGAAAACTACAAGCGACAAATGCAAAAGTACTACAACACGCGGGTAAAACTCTGCAACTTCAATGTAGGAGACTACATATTGCGTAACAACGAGGCTTCAAACCAAGAGCGCCCAGGAAAACTGGCACCGGTCTGGGAAGGACCGTACATTATCAAAGAAGTTTTGGGAAAAGGCGCATACCGGCTCGAAAGGCTCGATGGCACTCCTATCCCAAGAACATGGAACGGAGCTCAATTACGCAAATGTTACATGTAGATCAATTCCAAACTTGTAAAGAAAAGGCCTAGAGCCACTTCTAATGGAAATGATTCTCCTTTCACATTGTGTTGATAGCCTTACCTTTATACTTATGAACTTCCCACGCTGATATGCCGGTATTCACCGCATAAATATGGGAAGAAGTAAGTCGTTGCGTGTGGAAGGCGGCAAAACCCGCATAAACACATAAAACGGTAAAAATTTCTAAGGAAAACCTTCACGCAGGTCAGCTATAGGTGAAGTTTGGTCATCCCAATAAATGAAACTGACGGTCCTACCCGCACAATCATGATAGAGGAAACTGAACATTGACCTATTGGCAACCGCGCGTCGAAAGGTTAACTTATTCAAAACACTTAGAAAATTTCAAAGGAAAAGATGAGGAAAACTTCCACGCAGGTCAGATATAGGTAAAGTTTAGCCATCCTACTAAGTGAAAGTGACGGTCTTATCCGCAGAATCACGAAAGAGGAAGCAAAACTTTAACTTATTATCTGCCACGTTGAAAAGTTAACTTATCTAAGTACTAAAGAAATTGATAAGTTAAAACAAAATATGAGCGAAATAAACAAGGCAAGGCATTAACAAATAATTTTTATTCCATCAACATTCAAACATTACAAGTGAAAGTGATATAGGTAAAGTTTAGCCATCCTACTAAGTGAAAGTGACGGTCTTATCCGCAGAATCACGAAAGAGGAAGCAAAACTTTAACTTATTATCTGCCACGTTGAAAAGTTAACTTATCTAAGTACTAAAGAAATTGATAAGTTAAAACAAAATATGAGCGAAATAAACAAGGCAAGGCATTAACAAATAATTTTTATTCCATCAACATTCAAACATTACAAGAATTGCTGGGTACATACCCGCATACAAGATTAGAAGTCTACAAACATAAAAATCTACTCTAATGGTGGAAAGGGATCTAAAGTAGCAAGCTTCAGGACCACTCCCACTCGGACCCGCACCATCAGTAGAGTGTGGTGGTTCAAGGAAAGCATTGAGGATAGCTAGCCCATCATCAGCAGCAGCAATCTCGTTTACCTTCTCCACCACCGGATGCGGGAAGGCGGCATACTGATTCACTGCTTAGTCATACGCAGCTTCAGTATCCACATTGTAAAGAGGGAAGTTGGAAGGCGGAATGCCTTGTTCAACAAACCCTAGACCAAGCAGGAAGCCAGCCTTTTCCCCATCCTCATGAGAAGCGTTGAGGGCTGCGCTCATCGCATCGTCATATGATGTGTTTGTGAACACCCGATGCACAACCTAAAAAACAGAAGTATATCAAAAACTCTTCTAAGGAAAAGCGTAAAGAAATTGTGAAACTACGCATACCTGCGACAACGCTTCTCGAAGAAGCCATTCCTTGGTAACCAGAGCCTCCTGAAGGGCAACTTGAGCTTCATTACGGGCGTGTTCGGCTTCGTTATTTGTAAGGTTGGCAAGCAACACATCTTTGGCTGCAGCCTCTTCGACGCCCATTAGCTTACGCTCAGTTTGGTCAAGCACCCCCCTCTAGTCCAAGATCTCTTGGAGCTTCTTGGCATCTTCCATGGCCAAAGCATCATGAGCCTGCTGGAGCCTCTCTAATTTGGCTTTAAGTTCCTCATTCTCGATGCGTAAAGGCTCAGCAACAGCTTCAGCCTTGGTGGCCCTCTCGGTTGCATTCCGTGCAGTTTCCTTAGCCAACCGAAGCTGTTCGTTAACAGCTTGGGCAGCCTTGGAACGGGCCTCGAGCCGGGCCTGAACTTCAACCTCGAGGGCCTTGAAGGCCTTCTCCTTTTCCGCAGCAACGGCGGCAAGCTTCGCATTCTCCTCCCGGATAGCCCGCGCCTGAGCCACTTCAAGGCTACGCGCCGTCTTTAACTTGTCGTTTTCACGACAAAGTAGCTCGACGCGCGGCTGCATCCGGGCGAGGAGGATTCGGAGCTCGTTGGACAGCCTACCTTCCTGGTAGCTGGCCATGGCCTCCCCCAGCGCACCGCTTGGGGCGGCGTGACGCGCCCATTCGACGCACTCCTCAGCAGTCCGGAGGGTCGTTCCCTGGCGGATCTTCCACCGAGGAGCGTACACCTCGTTGGAATCACGAACTGCAATAAAACAAAAAACAGTTAAGAGAGAGAAATGATGAAAGGGATATAGGCCAAAATAACCCTACGCACCTGTAGGGTCGACAACAGGCCGATAGCCACCAAACCCATCACCTGAACCTAAGGGATATCCATCCAAAAGGTCAAGGAGACGGGAAGGAGGCAAGGATTGGCTAGACGCCCCAACCCCAAACGTACCTGAAGGACTGGCCGTAGTCGCAGGCGCCGGAGGAGGCATGGTGGAGGCTGCCGCGGTGGAAGCCAACGGAGGTGAACTCACCAGAGGTGAACTCACAACCGTGGCCGCGGCTGCGGAAGAACCCGCAAGAGAAATCACCGCCGGCTCAGTGATGGATTCTGTGAAAATGGCACTGACGGCCGGCGGGGATAATGTTACAGCTGGAACAGTTGGCTCAACGGGATGAGCAACTGAACCAGTACTGCAAGCAGGCGTAGCCGCCTGGGTCATCGCCTCGGGTAGGTTGACCAAACCTACCTTCATGGGTCCAGAGTTGCTCCTTCCCGCTCCACTCTGGAATGCCGTAGCATCCACGCCTGCACGAAGACAAGATATATAAGTATAATAGCGGAAAGATATGAAGTTAAAGTTATGTACACTTACGGGTCCTTTTGAGCTTGAAGGTGCGAACAGGCGGGGAAGAACCCGATGGAGCCGGCCTCTTCGTACCGGTCACCGTCGTCGTCCTGGGCTGCTCGGAGGTGACAGCCGTTTTAACCTCCGGAGCAGTGGTCTCAACACCACCTGGGTTCCCCGCCGCTTCTTCACTCTCGGTCTCCGACTCAGACCGGTTCCCCTGATCGGCAGTGGAGGCAACCTTCGCCTTGCCCTTCCCGCCGATAGCCTTCTTCTTCCGCGCAAGAAAAGGACCATCTGCGGATTCCTCATCAGAAGATGACAAGATTAGAGGAATTCCAGCAGAGGTTTCAGCATTCAGAGGGCGAGGGTTAAATAGTCTTTTACCTGGCCGCGTGGCGCTCAGTATTTCGTGGCCTGGCGGGTAGGCCTCCACAAACCGATCCGCAGTCTGCGCAAGGATGGGCAACTCGTTCTCGTCAAGAGCACGAGTACCCAACCGAGCGGGACCGTCAGCTTCCCGCGGATGCAGGAGGGACTGCAAGTCATTTCCTTCTGAAATAAAAAGAAAAACAGTTAGAAAAAACCTTATATCAACAAAGAAGACGGAGCATACCGTAAGGGATAAAGTTCAAACCGTATTCAAGTACGATGGGAATCTGTGGCGCATCCGCCCCAGCATCCTTCCACACCCTGCTCATACCAAGCATCACCATCCCGGACTCCGGAAAGCGGTAAACCAGCGTCTGGATCCGGGAAATCTTGGAGAACCATTCCGCCTCCTGGTAGTTGGAGGCGTGAAGGCTGGGGAGAGCTCTCCCGTTCTTAAATGTCATCGCTATAGGGACGACACGGGCAGAGATGTAAAAGAACTCCCGCTTCCAAGACCGAAGACTGCGCTCGGTAGCGCAGATCTTCAAACCCTTGATCCGGGTGACCAGGGTATACCAGCCTTGGATACACCTCCAGGAGTAGAAGGTCATCAGGCGGTCGACGTGGGGATCCACGCCAAGAATGAGGCACACCCACTCAAAATGGCGGATCTTGGCGATCGCCATTGGGTGTACCTCGGTCAGGTGCACACCGTGTCTATCCAGAACACGGTATACAAACTTCGTCAACGGGAACCTAAGATTCCCATAGACGAAGAAAGCGGCATATACCCCTATTTTGCCCTTGGGGGCATCGTACACCGTCTGGTGTGGCTCCGGAAACTCAGGCTCGAACGGCTTGAGCATGAACTTCCGGACGATGTACCGGTAAAGCTCGATGGGAAGAGCACACTGGCATTCGCCAGCAGTGCTCTTATCGTCCTTATCGGACGTAGACGTCGGGTTCTCGACATACAAGTCAGACTCCTCGACGGTAGCTTCTGGATCATGAGTAGACATGTTTTGGAGGTAAAGAACGATTTCAGGAGAATGCTCGACAGAAAGTTAGTATTCGCCGGAAATCGCTTAGAAGAAGAAGAGAAGTGAAAGTGTGGATTACCGTGAACCCTCTCCCCCTTTATATACTCATCGCAATGAATGCGATGAATTTAATGCGGAGGAGAGAGAAAAGAGCTGGTGCAATGAAACTATGACACGTGGAAAGAACAAGCTGGCAACAGTTGTTGACGGGACGCGCGTCGTAAAATCCGCACCCACGCGCCCGAAAAATCGTGTCCACACGCCTGAAAAAGCGTCTGGAATGACCATATACTGTCACGTCGCCATAACTTCCTACACGTCCTGACACTGTCAGAAGAAACCGTCGAACGACGTTTCAACAGTTTGGACTGTTCTTATCCTTTCACCAACTCTTCGAATTTCAAAAAGATTCAAAAAGATTCAAAAGTAAGCGGGACTATACCCCTTACCTTGGCAACCAAGTAACTATAAGACATGTGCGAGTACAGTGTTAAGGCAAAACCCTTCGCATACTTAGCACCTGCAGGGAATTGAAGCCAAGAATACCTCGGCAACCAAGTAACTATAAGACGGGTGCGGGTACAGTGTCAAGGCAAAACCCTTCACATACTTAGCACCCGCAGGGAATTGAAGCCAGGAATACCTTGGAAGTAAAGTAACTATAAGACGAGTGCGGGTACAGTGTCAAGGAGAAACCCTTCACATACCTAGCACTCCGCAGGGAATTGAAACCAAGAAGGATCTTCTGGGCCATGCTTGCGGAAACGGGAATAACATCCCCGCATAGCGGGAACGTCGAGAACTAGATTGTTTGAAGCTCCAAGATGGAATTGGTTGTTTTAACATAATTGATCACTATGTTCAAAACTACCAAAACCTCATGGAGAATCTACACAAGTGGAACTCAACGCTCCTGACTTGCGAGGAGGTTACACACCTACCCGCATCATACCCAAAGATCAAGCAGAAAAGTCGGGAATTTCTGTGTGACATTAGGGAAACCGCGGGAAGAATCCCCATGGACAACCTTAAAACTAAATCATTTTCAAAACCCCTTGATTAAGTCCAAAGTTCACCTCATTAACAATTCATGAGAAGAACATTGGACTGGGGGGACTTGAAGAGGTAGGTCCCAGCAGAGCCCAGTTGGACCCGCAAGACTCACCTTGAAGAGGGACGTTTGCGCAAGGACCAACTGGTTCCGCAGAACCCACCATGCTCAGAGATGAAGACCTTACGCGCAGTACGCCAGCTGTTCCCGCAGGGAAAGCCTCCCAATGGTGAAGTACCCCGCCTGTCCCCGCAGCTGCGGATACAAGCCATCAGGGAAGGCTACCCGCACTAATAGCAAGGCTACACGCACAAGGCACTAACTCAATAATTCAGTGTCACCTGAAGGAATGAGCAAGGCGGGAATACTCCCGCCCAAATGAGCCAGTCCGTATGCTTCTGGAAGATCTTTTGTACTATACCTGCCAAGGTATGGACAAAATAGACAAGATCTGACCAAAGCAGCCCATGAACCAATCACAGGGTGACAGCTCACCGACAACAGTACGAGGAGCATGCTCTAGTACTGTTTGTCACTATTAGCCGCTGCCTACTTACCAACCCTTGTCGTGACACGCACATAGCCTGCAGTTGGTGGAAAAAGAATAGTACACAGCCGGCCTGGTCACTATCAGCCGCTGCCTACCCACCAACCAGCATGGCACGTGCGTAGCCCATAGTTGGTAGAACAGGAATATTATACAGCTGGCTGTACCTGCTTGGAAACCTACCTTCGGCTATAAATACTCCAACACCTTGGAACGGTAGGATCATCTGGTATTTTACCTTCACTAGCTATTTCTCTCAATATACACTTATATTCAGAGCAATCTAGTCTGATTCTCACGCCGGAGGGTGGTCACAAGAAGGAACCCCCCTTCTCAGTGACGAGCTCACGGTGTCTGTTTTGCAGGTCATCTGAAGAACATCCTTCTTTGCTGGACCTAACCCTCGTGGGAAACATTACTTAACCCCCAGATTATCCATAATCTACTCGGGGTCACCTAGTGTTTCTTCATCCCCCCTTCTCAGTGACGAGCTCACGGTGTCTGTTTTGCAGGTCATCTGAAGAACATCCTTCTTTGTCGGACCTAACCCTCGTGGGAAACATTACTTAACCCCCAGATTATCCATAATCTACTCGGGGTCACCTAGTGTTTCTTCAGTCGTGTTGGATGCATCATGACATAGAGGAAATGATTGATGTTTGTTTACTGGGTGGGATATTGTAAAAAGAAGGTTTTTTTTATCATTACAGCATAATAAGCGTGTTTTAAGCAGGTGCTTGCGTTTCTATATTTACAGGTTATAATTATATGCGTACATGCATAATTATACATTACATGTAAGGCTGTAAACGAACCGAACGAACACGAACAAGGCCTTGTTCATGTTCGTTCGTTAAGAAAACAATGTGTTCACGAACGGTTCATGAGCACTTACGAACGAGGTTTTATGTTCGTGTTCGTTCATTAAGAAAATTAATGTGTTCACAAACGGTTCACGAACACAAACGAACACAAATAAAATCGGCAGAGCCTAGAGATTGAGACTGATGTATTCATCAATGTTAATAATGAAAACCCGTAAGCAAATCGGATGAACACGAACAAGGGTATGTTCGTGTTTGTTCATTTAACTTTAAAAGAACACGAACACTTAATCGAACAAATATTTATGTTTATGTTCGTTTATTTAAAAATAGACATTTGTGTTAGTTTGTTTAAAATCTAAACGAACATAACTGAATAAAAATAAATGAATATGTATGAACAAATATAAATAAACACAAATATAAACGAACTTAAATGAAAACAAATTAACAAATATAAAACATTTAAGCATATGGCATATCCAAATAATTAATATTTAATTATTTTCAATTAATACATAAACGAAAATAAATAAATAGACATAAACGAACATTAAGAACGTTCATGAACATAAATGAACGAACGGAACATGTGTTCATGTTCGTTCGTTTAATTAAACGAACACAAATTTTTTGTTCATGTTCGTTCGTTTATTAAATAGACGAACATAAACGAACTTCCCGCCGAACGGTTCACGAATAGTTCACCAAACGTTCAGTTCATTTATAGGGCTAATTATATGTATATAATTATCTCTTGTTAGAGCATTTACAGTGGAGGGTGCACGGACTTCAAGCATGTTGGTTATCTCCACGAATGCTCCCACCCCCGTCTCTCTCACATTTCCCATCTTGTGAGCGTTCATCCTCATGATGTCTCCCTCTTTTCGTCTTGTAAGCAGGGCCGGCCGGGGCATAGGGCAATGCAGACGACCGTCCGGGGAACTTGATTTTCAGGGGCACTTAATTTTCGAGATCGAAACGCACGTAATATGTTGTTATAACGCGTAATGAATGATGATTAATGTTTCTCCATTATAGTCTAAATGTTTTACGAGATTTAATTGATTTATAACGTACGTTTTACGGCATTTTTGATGTTCGCCGGTGTTTTCTTGCCGGATTCCGGCAAGCCGGAAAATCAAGGTAGGGGGTGACGGGTGGGTTTGGGCTGGGTAAAAAACAAATATATATATTATTTTAAATATTTTGCCCTTGCAAAATTAAGTTGTTTTAAGAAAGAAAATTAAAGTAAAATTACAATTTGAACCTTACACTTTGAAATATTATAAAAATGTAATAATAAGTTATAAACTTGGATATTTTGTTATATTATACTCGTATTGTTTGAAGATCGTTTAATTAAAAATTAAATCCTGGAGTTTCGTGAATTGGACAAACGAATAGAAAATGAGCTATCGATAAACGTAAATCATCAAGATTGAAATATTAATGAAGCATAATAAACATGAATATATTGAAACGGCAAATCGGGTCTGTTTAACGAATGCGAATGCAAATTCAAATTCGAATAAAAACAGAAATTAACGAATGTTACATGAAACGAATATTGAGAATATTATATATATATATATATATATACACATGCACACACCCAAACACACACACACACATATATATACACACACACACATATATTTTTTATATATAAAATATTTTTATGAGAAAAAAATGTATATTTAATGTTTTACCCTATACAATAACTAGCTTGATATAGTGGCAAAGGGGTATGACTCCTAACCAAAAGATTATAGGTTCTAGTCTCACTTGAAACATTTTTAAGCTTTTTTTATACAAAAAGTATTTTACACAAACTTAATCATAACCAAGTAAGCTCATTTAAAAATTTAATAGTTTAAACCAAACAAAAAACCATTTACATAAAGCCTAATTTTTATTTTTATTTTTATTTTTTGCTTATATTTCGTTAATCGTTAGGGTCTACGGGCTTTTTTATTTTGACTCGACCGAGGCATATAAATTATTGGAGACGACCCTGCTTGTAAGCACCACAAAGGCGAGCATTCGTCTGTCGAAGATACTCTTACTCGCATGATTTGGTAAAATGTATATACGGTTATTAGCGTTTGTAAATACTTTTTTCTCTTAAATACACAACTATACTGTAATTAATTATTGAGAATAAAATTTTTCGTTTTGTGGCATAACTCTTTTTTGTTTTTTAAATAATGAGCTATATAACTTAATTGATTTTATAAATTTGTTTAAGACTTAAGATATGCTTAACCTAAAAAAAATTCAATAATATTATTCTTATTTTTTCTCTCTTCCACTCAGGCTGAGGGGTGTGGGGCTTTAACGGGGGCGCGAGAGCCCCTCCGCTCGCGCCCCCAGGCGCGAGCACCACACCACCGGGACGCGAGAGGGGCGCGAGAGGGGCGCGAGCACGAAAAACAAAGCAGGCGCAAGCCTGTTCGCGGGACCAGTATGGCGTAAAGGTGCATGGGATTGTGTGAAAGAGCCGTTGGACATTTAAAATGAGCCGTTGGGCTCTTATTTAATAAAAAAAAAGTTTTTTCTTCCTATATATAACCCATTTCACATAAAACAATTACCACAACTTCAAAAAAAAACCCAAAATCAACCCATCTTCCAAAGAGGTTGATCGAAGAAAACCAAGCCGAAGAATAAGAATAATGTTTTTTTTAGTACTTTTATTTTTATTTTATTTTTAGATATTAATGTGTTTTTTCATTAATGTGTGTTTTTTTTAATAATTTATGAGTTTTTTTAATAATACGTTTTTTGAATATATTTATAAAAAAATAAAAAAAAATCCGCTGGAGCCCCTGCTGGAGCCCCTCCACACCAGGGCCAGGGGCTCCAACGGGGGCTCCAACACCTCCCTTATCCAGTTTCTCTCTCTGCCACACGTCACAATATTATTGGCTGGAGCCCCCACTCGCGCCCCCATTAGAGCCCCCCACACCCCTCAGCCGAGGCATATAAATTATTGGAGACGACCCTGCTTGTAAGCACCACAAAGGCGAGCATTCGTCTGTCGAAGATACTCTTACTCGCATGATTTGGTAAAATGTATATACGGTTATTAGCGTTTGTAAATACTTTTTTCTCTTAAATACACAACTATACTGTAATTAATTATTGAGAATAAAATTTTTCGTTTTGTGGCATAACTCTTTTTTGTTTTTTAAATAATGAGCTATATAACTTACTTGATTTTATAAATTTGTTTAAGACTTAAGATATGCTTAACCTAAAAAAAATTCAATAATATTATTCTTATTTTTTCTCTCTTCCACTCGTAATCCTACACTTCGCACGGGTACTTTAAGTACTTTTATCCTATCCGTACATGTATTAAGAATTTTTGAACCCATTCTTAAGTTGATTGGACAATACACATCACGCACTATGGGACACAAACATATAATCGTATGATTTGATTTGATTTGATTTGATTTGATTCAGTGACATCGTCTGATCTACAACTTGACGATTAAGGCTGAGGGGTGCGGAGCGCGAGAAGGGGCGCTAAAGCCCTTCCGCTCGCGCCCCGGGGCGCGAGCACCACACTACAGAGGCGCGAGAGGGGCGCGAGAGGGGCGCGAGCGTGGAAAAAGAGGCAGGCGCGGATGGGCTAGCGGCTGGGAATAGCGTGAAGGGTTCTTGGGTTGCGTGAATAGAGCCGTTGGGCTCGTTTTTTATTAAAAAAAAATTTTTTTTTTCTCTATATAACCTATATCAAACACAAACCAACAACAATATAACATACAATTTTTTCTCTCTATTAAACCTATATCAAACCCAAACCAACACCAATATCACATACCAATATCACATACCAATATCACATACCACACCCAAAACCCAAAATCACCCCATCTTCCAAACCTTTTTTTAAAAACATGGCTGGAAATTGGTACCCAAACCTAGATTCAGATTACAGTTACGACGATTTATGGTCGGCACCGGACCAAGCGATGTTTTATTCGGGGGTCGCAACAATCATCCGGCTTTCAACCATCCAACATACAACCGTCTCCTAACTTTGTAGTTCCGGAGACACAAGAACCAGAAGGTGAAGCTGCGGGACAAAGAAGACGCGTCCACCGGAAAAAACAAGTTGCAACGGACGGGTCGGGTTCGGCTTCGACTGGAAGGACGAAACGGAAAACCACTCCGTATTTTTATGAGTTTTTTTAATAATACGTTTTTTTAATACATTTATAAAAAAATAAAAAAAAAAAACCGCTCGCGCCCCCTCTCGCGCCCCTCCACACCATGTCCCGGGGCGCGAGCACCACAACCAACACCCATCTTATCAAGTTTCTCTCTCTGCCACACGTCACAATATTATTGGCTGGCGCCCCCACTCGCGCCCCCTCTCGCGCCCCCCACACCCCTCAGCCTAATAAAATCGCAAATGTTAATTGTTCACACATTTATCCTTTAAAATATGTTTATAAAAATTTGTATATTTAAATAAATTCATAATTAGATGTTACATGGCAAAAAGGTCCTAAAATAGAATGTCAGATCATACATCGACATACTGTCACCTTGATTAACTTTTTGAACTTTTGGCGAAGCAGGCCTCTTCAAGCGCCTTATCACATTATGTGTATGGTCATTGTCCATTATTGTATACATGTTATGCTAGTTATGGACAAAAGGCGATTAGGATTTAATTTTCCATGCCTGTATACACCTAAATAAGAGCATAACGGGGGCATCTTTTGGAACGATGTTTGTGGTACCAGCCCAAATTATATAAAAAAGCGCGACACTTTAGGCTCCACATTTTTGACACTTTTAGACTTGGTTCAAAACATTTTCCTCCATTTTGTAGAAGCTACATTCACGTAGTAAAAGCTTTCTTGAATTGTATTTCACGCAGGAGAAATCAAAACAATTTTTTATCGCAATTATATTCTTAAAAGTTTTGAAGTATGTTGAACTTGTTTCTTAAGGTTTATATATGTTCGCATATTGTACAAGAGAGATACAATAAGGATATATAGGCATGGACATTGAACCAACTTAAAACTATAGGTTTCGTTTAGATAGTGATAGCCTAAGGACGCGTTCGTTTCACAGAATTCGTAGAAATTCAAAGGAATTGGAATTAAAGTCTCATGACATGTCGTGTTCGTTTCATTGGAATTGGAATATTAATTCCATTTTGGTGTGTTCGGTCGTCAAGGAATTGGAATTGGAATTCAATTCTTTTAAATTCCTTTAAATAAAGAGATCCTAAATCCTTCCAAAATGTGGAGGATTTCAAGTGAATTCGTTGGAATCTTTTCTCGAGATTTTTTTTACGAGAACAACGAATAAAACATTTTAGTTTTTTTTTTAATTTTTTTGTTTTCGGTCTATATTTTGAGCTATGAATTTTTTTTATTATTATTATTTATTATTTTTTTGAGGGGTTTTTGATCTTAATAGAAAACCTCTAAAATATTCAAAAAAAATAATAATAATAAACAATCATAACGAAAAATATAAATAAATAACAAAAAATCTAAAAAAAAACTAAAATGTTTCCGCGGTTATCCTCGTTTAAAAAATAATAAAAAGAAAGATTTCGATTCATTTGTCAAACGAACACATCAAGAATGGAATTGGATTTCAATTCCTTCAAATTCCAATTCCTATTGGAATGTTCAGATTCCAAATCCAATTCCTTCCGATTCCAAATTCTACGCGAAATTTTCCGTTATGTGAAACGAACGCGCCTTAATAGTTACAACTAGAATTCCCGTAGTATGAATTCGTTCAAATAATGATTCTGATTTTAGAGATATGTGAGGACAAGGAGCTATCTATGTGAGACGTTTGAACTTTTAAGGTAACAAGTGTGATACACGTTTTTCAAGGGGTAACAAAACATTGTTCTCGCTTGAAGAAAACTCAAAACTGGTGTGATGAATGATTCTTGTCATACTTTCCACTCAATTCGTGGTCATGCATTTAACTTTTGTTTTCGGACTTCAACATAAACATTAGAAAGGAGACCATATAACATCTAAAACGTGCTTGCTACAACTTTTAACAAATAGAACACCGGTTTGAATAATTTACAGGTCTATATTTAGATAGAGAAAATTATTGTATGCATCTCTGTGGTTTTAGTGCGGAGACGCAATGAGTCCCTGAAAATTTTTTTGAACTGGTTGAGTCTCTGTGGTTTCAAGAACGAACAATTTGAGTCCCTGTGGTTTCAGAAACGAACAATTTGAGTCCCTATGGTTTCAGTAAAATGAAAGTTTACCCTGAAAATTAAGTAACGGCAGGGACTCAAATGGTTTGTTTCTGAAACCACGGGGACTCAACCAGTTCAAAAAAATTTTCGAGGACTCATTGTGTCTCCACCTTAAAACCATGGGGATGCAAACAGTAATTTTCTCATCTAGATAAATAGCGTGATCATCTTTGTTGTCTTTGGATACACTCTCAACACTAACTCATAAGCACGCGCCGCAACATTTTTCTTCATGTCATTTGCATAAGATTCTCATTTCTTGTGTCACATACCCACATCTTGATAATACTATCTGACGATAATTTTTAAGAGTCTTATATATGATGAAGATCTTCGAAACTTATGCAGTGAGTTTCACATAGTTAACGTCATGTAACATAACTAAGTGTTTCGATATCCAAAACCAATCAATGCACGCTTTTTTAATATTGGCGATTCCGTAATGTATTTTTGTTATGGGAGAGGGTACACATGTTTTGCTTGTAATAGGATTGAATTAGAATATAGTACCAAACACCAATACTATTATTCTTTTTGTTGTTTTGTGTTACCTACTATAACGTAACAAGCCCTAACTCTTCTTTTATTAGTCTCATTCAAAAACAAGGGGACCCCTCAATTCTAAAGCTTTTTCGATCATTCTAATAAACCTAATACAATTTCAATTTTCTATTCTTGTAAACATATTCTAATAAACCTAACACAACTTCTATTCTCTATTATTATCAACATGCCACATGTTCACGATTTCTTTTAAGACAAAAATACTCGCCATATCATTTTCATCTTTATTATTCCATTCATAACTTTCCAACTTAGTTTTAATTTCCGAAGTGCGTCGCAATAGATTTCTTAAATGATAGTTTGTTTTTTTTATCTCCAATATGAAATAAATATCTCGCTTTCTCAGTCTTTCACGTCAACGCCTCTCTTCGACCTCGCCCCACAAATCTCTCAAAATTCGTGACTATATTATTATTTATTATACTACAAAATTGTAAATACAACTTGGTACGATTATTTATTCGACAAACACTACATTAAATAAATAAACAAGTTGTACATCGTACACATCAAATCCAGTTTCACCACCTCAGCATTTACTCACTAAACCACTACACAATCAAGTTTCAAAATGCACACTTTCACCCCTTCAACTATCACATAACCACAAAACAATAATTATAAATTTATAATCGGGTATAATTTTTAATATTCCCAACAAAAGGGTATTGGTTGATAATAATCCTAACTAGGTTTATCGTCCCTAGTGGTTTCAAATAAAAAAAATGGCTTTCAGTGGTCCCATCGTTAAAAAAACTTAACAGCATTAACTTTTTTTCGAAATTCAAACTGATTTTTAGGGCTTTTGATCGGAAAGCGGATACGAGTCGATTAATATAAAACTTAGCTAGCAACAATGCTCTAAATGACTTGATTAGTGTTTCAAATTGGGTGTTTAAACTTCCAATTAACAAAAACAAAGCTTTTTGAGCATCGTTTCGAGCTAAGTTTTACATTAATTGACCCGTATCTGCTTTTCAATCAAAAACCCCAAAAATCAATTTGAAATTTAGAAAAGAAAAAAATTAACGTCATTAAGGTTATATTTTACAAGGGCAGCTAATAGCCAACTTTTTTTTTAAAAATTGAAATCATTAGTGACGACAAACTCAGTTGAGATTGTTATCCGCTAACATCCTTCCTTTAGTTAGGAAAATTAAAATTTAATATCACATATATACAGTGTTTTAAATATCGGTTCATACCGGCCGGTTGAACCAGTAATACTGGGTTTCACATATCAAGTCGGTATTTTCAACCCGGTATTTTTGGACGGTTTGTTAGAACATCAAACTGGCGGTTTTTTCTAAAATACCGGTTTAAACCGTTAAACTGGTTTAAAGCACAAGAGATTTTTGATATTTTGTGGCCTTTATTTTTTTAAAATTACTTTTAATCTAGCGATTAACATTGAAACGAGTATACTTTTGGATCATTTTTCTAAAAACGAGTGGTGTTATATTATTTTTTAATTATGTATTAACTTTTGGATTATGTTTTATTATGGAATCATATGTTTTTGGGTTATTTTTTGAGTTCAAGTTGCAATTACATAAAATTACAAGGTAAACTACATAACCCGGTTGAACCATCATGTACAACCCAGTTCAACCGGTTCTATCATTTTTAGCCTAACCCGTTATGAGTAAAAAACCAGCTTTTAAAACATTTCATATATAATTTATATTCATTATTATTGCCTATTAAACCTGCATCTTTCCTACCCACATCACATGTCATCTTCTTCATTCATATCAACAATCTTGCCCTAATCCCCTTTCATTTCCAACCAATCCCATATAGATTTTCATCAATTTAGGGTTTTTAACTTATAATCACCATACCCATTTCATATAAACACCATAAAGCTTCAATCTTTATCATCTTTAATCCCAAAACCCACAAAGATTTCATCAATCTTAGGTTTTTAAACCTATATACACTATACCGATTTCACATCTCACCTTCAAACACCATAAAGTTACAAACTTCATCCATCTTTAATCCAAAACCCACATAGATTTTCATCAATTTAGGGTTATTATCACTATACCCATTTCATATCTCACCTTAAAACACCAAAAAGCTTCAAACTTTATCATCTTTAATCCAAACCCACATAGATTTTCATCAGTCTTGGGGGTTTTAAACCTATAATAAACCTATAATCTCTATACCCATTTCATATCTCACCCAAAACACCAAAAAGATTCAAACTTTATCATCTTTAATGAGGGATTTTTCATGTTTTGGTGAAAATGGAGTTCAAGTTTCAGATGCTGCATCTTCATCAAGTGGTTCCATCACTACATCCAGTGGTAAAATTGGTCAAAATCTTGTTACTTGTGTTTACCAGTGCAGACTGAGAAACTTTTCTTGCTTTATTATTTCCCTCACTTGGACCAAAACCCTAATGGGCCAAGGTCTTTGTGTACAAATGGATGATTCCACCAATCAATGTTTGTGTAAAGTTGAAATTAAACCAGGGGTGTTCTCTAAAAGAAGAGGGTTCAAGAATCTTGAAGTGGGGTCTAAGTTGATTGATGTTTATTGGGATTTATTGTCCGCAAGATTCGGGCTTTCGCCTGAACCGTTTGAGGGTTATTATCTTGCCATTGTTGTTAATCAAGATTTGATCTTGATGTTAGGGGATATGGAGAAGGAGGTGAAAAGCAAGATGGATGTTTCTAGTTTTACGCCGAATTTCGTTTTCGTGTCGAAAAAAGAACATATTTTTGGGAAGAAAGTGTACTCGACTCGAGCTCAATTTTGTGGGAAAGGGTTGGTTCATGATATTGTTATTGAGTGTGATCTTGCGGGTACGAATGACCCGTGTCTTTTGATTCGGGTGGATGGGAAAACAATGATGCAAGTGAAGCATTTGAGGTGGAAATTTAGGGGGAATTATACAATTTTGGTTGATGGATTGCCAGTTGAAGTGTATTGGGATGTGCATAATTGGTTATTCGGGAAGTTAACCGGTGAAGCTAATTTCTTGTTTCAAACGTGCTTTTCGGCTGAGAAAATGTGGGAGACAAGTCAGCCAAACTTGGACCCGTCTTGGTCGAACTCGTTTCGTAGAGATCCGCACTCGAACGGGTTAGGGTTTTCTTTAGTGTTGTGTGCTTGGAGAAACGAATAGAAGTATGCTTTTGATGATATATTTACCAAATGTTATGCAAGATGTTATTCAAAATTTCAAATACATATTTATCTCGATTTAACTATAATCAATGCATTATCGGTTATGTTTTCGATTCTTTTGAATCCTTTTGTGATAAATTTGTGTTTGTATGCTTATTAAGTTTGATAGACGCGTGTAGTATAATCTATAAAGGAAAAAGAAATCAATCGAGATCTCAACGTTTTCTCATGAGAATTGAGATGTGACGTTGACGAGAAGATTTTGTTTTGTGAGTGAAACAATAAGGTACGTTTTTAATCCTTTTTACGGTTTATTGCATGTATATATATGTTTAGTTTTGTGTTATATAATTATAATCTTTATTCAGCTGATACATTTAGTATTAGTAACGAAAGACAACGAACATGAATAGATGAAGTTTTTGCCTAGTTTAATTTTTAAGAGTGTTCGGGTTAGTGTTGATGTCTTAATACCTCTGACACGGTTAAATATGTGGGTCGTTTAACGTTTATTGACACCCCTACTTGTAAGTTGTTATACATTGTGCTATCTTTTTTTGGAAAAAAATACAATTTTTAGTATGTATTCAAGTTGTAATAATCAGATTAAATGTGCATTTAAACGTCCCGACAAACATCATAGATACTATACATGAAGATGATCATATTTCATTATATTTTCATTCCTTTTTCCAACAGAAAACGAAAGAGACATAATTAAAACATCAAACAAATTTGTCAAAAACTAAACACTTCACGAAAACTAGTCACTGTGATCGCTGCAAGCATTAGAAAAACAATTGGTGGTGAACTTTGTAACCGGTTTGAGCCCGATGGTGGTGTAAACACCGGTTTGATGCCTGAACCAGCTCCTGAACCGTGTTGAGCAGTTGGTGCTGAGGCACCAGGTGTCACCGGGCTGAACTCGTGCGAGTCTGGCTCAGGCACGTCGTCTTGGCTTGTTTCAGACGGGGTTGGTGCAACTCCCAACTCTGCTGTCACAGGACCTAGAAATATTTAGGCTTTCAAAATCTCTGTAAATTGATTCGGTTTGTATATTATGGTTCTTACCGCTAGTGCTTGGCGGCAGTTCTGGAGTATCGGCGGCAGGTGGAAGAGCTCTCGGTGGAGGAGGAAGAAATAATGCAGGACCTGTCTCGTATAGGTCAATACGGGTCGGGTTGTGTTAACATGTTAATATGTTAATTTTGTAAATAGTCAATTAGTCAGTATATTAAGTTATTATTAAATTAATTTTAATCCTTTGAATTAAGCTATTTAGGAGGTTGAAAGCATTCTAATATCATTTGACCCGTTTGACCTTCTCGGCCCGTTTGACCCGTTTCATATTTTATAGTGTTATGGCACATAAGTGATTAGAAGTCTGCTACAAAAAGTAAACCAGTTCTTTCCAGTTATAGTTAACATGTAATTATATTTATTAAATTATTTATAACACTAGAAGAAATGGGCATAAATATCGGCGGGCCAGCCCAGCTCAACCCATTTGTACCCACACCAAAATTCATCAATTTATCAACTTAACCGACCCAATCCGACCCGTTTACCTTTCTTCTAGTTAAAACATAATATACTAATCAACCCGTAAACATTACCTGCAGGAGGCAGAGGAACACCAGTAGCTACAAAACCAACAATACAAAAAAAAATGAGTATTTTA
The DNA here is from genome assembly GCF_021521415.1 of Bidens hawaiensis. Lineage (NCBI taxonomy): Eukaryota > Viridiplantae > Streptophyta > Magnoliopsida > Asterales > Asteraceae > Bidens > Bidens hawaiensis. Next base: position 88,173 of record NW_027497504.1, on the reverse strand, counting down.
TAAAAATAATAACCATTGATAACAAAATAAACTAATTATTAAAAAACCGTTACATTTGCATTGCACCGGTACACTCTTCGAGTTACACGCTCTCGGGAGCCTAATAGCCAACGCTTGGTTAATCGTGCTCGGTAGTGAAAACGGGACATTTCCCGTCACAATAAGACGTGCACTGCATGCTAGTAGACATAAGGGACTCAACCGCTTTACAACAATCTGCGGTTGGTGATCCCCCGTTTGCACTACTCCCCGTGAGGTAATTCACGCACGGGGTGAAATTAGCAATCATTGACGTCGTGCATGGAGTGTTAATTATTTGAGCCTTAACTGAAAAAACCGCAATCGCTAGAAAAACGGTTAATAAACCTGAAAATCGGTCCATTGTTGATGTAGGATTGTGGTAATCACACATGGGTTTTGTAGGAGATTTATGGGTTGGGGAGTTGCCATAGGGGTTGAACCACCTTGACTGGCTAAGTGAATGGTTGGTTGATTTGTTTTGACCTTGAGAATTATATTGTACTAAGAATTGTAGCCAATATAGGTAAAACTTTTAGGATATTGTGGCTTGTTAACAAGTCTCTAGATAGGGACGAGAAATGAATCTGAATCTGACGGAAAACCTGAAACATTTGAGACATGTATTCGAGTGGTACACCGGGTGTGTAATTAGTTTCAAAAATAGTAAACGATATAAAGTGATCCTCATCTAATAACCTGAACTCGGTTAATCACATATATTAATGTACAAGTTAGAAACTCGTGTGTTACACGGGGTTCAATAAATGAAATATTAAAAAGTTAGTAATGAGGATTTAGAAATTATAAAATGAAAGGGGGTTAGAAGATATTAGATAGTTAGTAATGAAGATTTAGAAATATTAAATTGGAATGAGTAATTATACGGGTAAACGATTAAATAAGAGAAACGGAAAAAATAATATAGCTTGATTATGACACATGGCAGTGTGTAATTACTTAGTTTTAGTTATTTGGCATGGATTATATCATTTTAAAATATAATAAATTGAAAACTGTGAAATTAGTCAAATTATTTAATGTAGTTAAATATTTTATATTTGAAGTGATTTTTAGGTGAGTTTAAGATTAGATTTCTAGTAAAGGTATTAGATCTAAAGTAATGGTAGGATTAGGTTAAAATAAAACTTACTTAAGTTGTGAAAACTCTAAAAACTCATTATCAGTCACATGTTTTTCTTGTGCTTCATAATTAAAGTTAATAAAAAATATAAATGTAATTATAAATTTTTCTCTCTCCTGAAAACATATGTAAAAATTGTAAAAAAATAACAAACAATTTTTTAAAATTTTTTAATGTTTTGTATTAAATGTAACAACATATATTACATATGTAAAAAAAAATAATGTTACATAGGGTTTTCACATGTTTTCACAACTTAAATAAGTTTTCATTATATACTTTCCCGTAATAGATATTGATTATGTATTATTTTTTAACTGTATAAGATTATAAATGGGTATATATATGCTAGACGTAAAAAAAAAAAATTAGGGATTAGGGGTCCCTGACATTTATAGATTGTACATATGTTGTCTTAGAAAAATCCAAACGTGTGTGGTTTAAAGGAGTAATATTCCTTGAAGTTGCTAAACCATATAGGACCGTAGAGGTGGTCAATGGCAGATGTAATGGCACACTGCTCAAATTGCATGTTTGTTGTGAAATAGACGACATACGGCACTGCTCTTTGACCACTTCTCCCTAAAGACAATGACTACCAAATTTTGGTTTCTTTCATTTCATTTTCAATCCCTCTCTCTCTACATATAATAAATAATATAAATAGCGGTCTCAACTTCAAACTTGGCTCGCGACGGTCCAAACTAAATGTGTATTTCTTTTCAACGGTCCGCGACTAATGAAGGGTTTAACTCCAGTAGTTTGTTGCTTACATGGCACGCCTAGTGGACCGATAAAAAAAAAGTATCCCTTGAGTTAGGGCTGTAATTTGCCAATAGTACATAGTTGGAATTATTTAAAACCAATTTTTTTTAAAGAAATAGATGATTATTGTCATTAATGCACATAGATGTTTATTGACAACTAGGCGTGCCATGTAAGCATAGACTAATAGATGGTTAACTCCGTTAGTCGTGAACCGTTGGTAAAAAGTACACCTTTAGTTGGGACTGCCATCAGCCAAGAGTGAAGTTTGGACTACTAGTTGCCAATAGAGCATAGTTGTGATTATTTAAAACCAATAATAACAACAACGATAAGGGTACTAGAGTATAGAGGCATGCGGAGGAAGCCGAATCTCCATGGAGGAGCACCAACCAGGAAGGATTATTACCTCATCTTTAACAATTTATTTCCATTGAGATCAAACAGAATTGGTAGAATGGTAAATTGGTAGGGGTGGATGACGACTTAGATTCAACATGGGAAATGTGTTCCAACCAATCACATGGTGTTCCACATAAATAATGTGCTTTTGGAGATTCAGGCATGGGAAACCGATTTGCTATAGAGGGGTGCTTAGGGTGTTTATGGAGGGGTCGCGCATAGATGTAAATGAGGTGGACATGCCATAACAAATTTAGACGCTATGTTTTAATCAACACCATAGTTGTCAATAACGGTGATAGCGAGCGCTATAGCGTGCTACATAACGATGCGACTATAGGCCGGCGCCGCTATATACTAAATATAGATCATTTAACGTGATTATAGCGGTATCTAGGGTTTTTATTTTTATTTTATTTTTAATATAAAAAATTATAGAAACCTATTTTTTAGGCTTGTTTATCGACCAAACAGCTGCACCTTTCACAAGTTCCACCATAAAAACTTATTTTGTGAATATAAACCAAATTATTGGCTTAAAAATTTTCTACTACTTTATTGCTAAATATGAAATAGAGGTCGCTATTTACCGCTATTCGCTGCATAGCCATATAGGAGACCCGTCTCTATTTACCGCTATTCGCTATTGACAGCTATGATCAACATTGTACACCTAAGTCCAAGCTTAGCTGGTTTAATTCACTATAGCTCGATCTTGAGTGATATACCTAAATCTTGAGCTTGACTCTGTTACTTTTTGAGAGTCCGATCTAGAGCTTTGTATCTAAAGCTCAGACTCAGCTTGTTTAAATACAAATTGCAACCAACAGAGGGCAACAGTTTTTAAGTTATACAAAGTTGCAATCATCACCTAATTCGGAACATTAAATTAGATTATAACTTATAACAATAGTTTAAAGTTGTATAAATTAGGTACATACAGAATATATTTCTCACCCCATTCGTAATCAGTTTCGTTGCAGCTAGTATAGAACCGAGTAACCAAACAGAATCATACATGTTTATCCATCCATCAAAAACTCTGCAGGTAACCTCAACACAAAGTATACAGAAGCAGTAGCTTATTAATGCCACTAATTAGCCGGCTGAAGCCAAATTTTGATCGTTCGGTCATTAATAAGTCCAGAAGACGCGATCATATTCTCTGACGGGTGACAATTAACAGATATAACAGTATCAGTATGCCCTTCAAGTTTCTGAAGTAAGTTCTTACCCTGTAAATCCCAAATGTAGACACAGTGATCCTCGGACCCACTAACGATATATTTGCCATTTGTCACGGAGAATGTGGGGGTTATACAATACGTTTTGTTCACGTGACCCGTATACATCTTCAAGAACTTCCCGGTTGAGTAGTTCCATAGCTTCTGCATTAACAGTAAAAGAAAACTATGTCAAAACATCTAGTTTGGCGGTGGTACCGACTAGCGATTAATCAGATTGGATTAGTAAGTATAATTTTTCAAAAACTTCAAAATTTTGACCGACTTTGACCAAATTTGACAGATTTTGACTAGGGGTGCAAACGAGCCAAGCTGCTCGCAAGCTACTCGAGATCGGATCGATAGAAAGCTAAAAATGCGTCAAGCCTTTTCGAACTAGACCCGAGCCCAAGCCTCAAAACAAAGTTCTTTTAGATATCTAGCCTGAACTTTATGGGAAGCTCGCTCGTCGAGCATTAACGATCCTTGTGTATTTGTTAGCTTACCTCTTTTTAACTCCTATGTATTAGCGTCACACTTCACAGCTGAGCTCGAGCCAAGCTTTAGCTTGTTTAAAGTGCTACACGAGCTCGAGCCGAACTAAGGCTCGACTAAGTTTATTTTCAAAATATATAAAATAATTAAAAAAACGCGTATAAATTGATTAATAAATAATAAACAAGCCAAGTCCCGAGCTTGAAAAAACAACTCACTAGCTGAGCTCGGGCTTTAAAACACAAACTCAAATCAAGCTGAACTCAAGTTTTTTGTAGGTCAAAACGAGCCAAGCTCAAGCTTGTTTACAGTTTACACCCTAATTTTGACTGAAACTTGACCGACTATGACCAAAATTTACCAAATCTGAACGATTTGAGCCAACTTGGACTGACTTTGACCGACCACCAAATTGTTGGTCCAACTAGGTTGAATCAAATACCGATTAATCAGGTGGGCTAGAGCTGAGGCTTAGCTCGTTTAAGGTGCTATGCGAGCCTGAGCAGAGCTTAGGCTCGTTTAAGTATTTTTTCCAAAACATACAAAAATAATAAAAAACAAATATAGTTTAATTAATAAAAAATAAGCGAGCCAATCCAGATATGAGCTTGAAAAAACAAGCACAAGCTCGAGCTTTTGTAAGTCAAAACAAGCTGAGCTGGAGCCTAGTCGCCTAGTCGAGCTACGCTCCAGCTTGTTTACTGATATGTTAAACTGATCCGTTGGTCTGATCACAACTACTCGGCAACTAATCACTACTCTTACAGCACTAAATACACACTAACCAAATTATCATCCAACGTCGCCAAACGTATATACTTCCAAACGAGTTCAAGCTTTCATAAGCCAAACGAGCCGAGCTTGAGCCTTGTTGAGCTTGGCCTCAGCTCGTTCACACCCTAATTTTGACTAAAATTGACCGATTTTGAACAATTTAGACCAACGCAGACCAACTTTTGACCGACTACCAAATAGTTGGTCCAATCGAATATCGACTAAGCCACGAACAGTCACAGCTTTTACGATACTAAATACACCAACGCCAATCCCCAAATCCCAACTAACTAAACTAGAACATTTCTACTTAGTCGAGCTCGGGCTCTGCTCCTTTATACCCCTAATTTTGACCAAACTTTGACCGATTTTGACCAAATTTTACTGCTTTTGAACTATTCGGGCCACTTCAGACCGACTTTAACCAACTACCAATTCATTAGTCCAATTAAGTGTAATCAAATACTGACTAATCGGTAACTGACTATTACAACACTATATACACCAATGCCAATCCCCAAACACTATATACAGCTTTAGAATCGTTTAAGGTACTATAAAAGCTCGAGCCAAGCTTAGACTCATTTAATTTTTTTTTCAAAATATATAAAAATAATAAAAATGATATATCAATTAATTAAAAAATAATAAACGAGCCAAGCACCAAGCTTGAAAATGCAACTCACGAACCAAGCTCATGCTTTAGAAAATAAGCTCAAAACAAATGAGCTCAAGTTTTCGTAAGTCAAAACGAGCCAAGCTCAGCTCGGGCTTAACTTTTCACAAGTCAAAACAAGCCAAGCTCAGCTTGAGCTCGAGCTCGTTCACACACCCAAATTTGACCAATTTAGACCAAATTTTACCCATTTTGAACAATTCAGACCGACATTGACCAACTACCAATTAGTTGGTCCAATCCAATATCAACTAATCCACAACAAATCACAATCTTTACAACACTAAATCCTACAATGCCAATCCCCAAACCCCAAACTAACCAGATCATCATCCAACGTGGCGACAAGTATAAACTTGGTAAACAAAACAAACCATGGGCATCTTAAAGTCAAAACAAGCTGAGTTTTAGCTCGTTTAAAGTGCTACAAGAGCTCAAGCTGAACTTAGACTCAATTTAAATTTTTTTTTCAAAATACATAAAAATCAATAAATAAATAATGTATATATAGTAAATTATAAATAATAAACGAGCCGAACCCCGAGCTCAAAAAAACGACTCACGAGCTGAGCTCAAGCTTTAGAAAAGAAGCTCGAAACAATCATAAATCAAACGAGCCGAGCTCGAGCCCTATTGAGCTGGGCCTCAGCTCGTTCACACCCCTAATTTTGACCAAAATTTGACCCATTTTGAACAATTCGGACCGATGTGGACCGTCTTTCCCACCAAATTTTACTGCTTTTGAACGATTCGAGCCAACTCAAACCAACTTTAACCCACTGCTGATTCACTGGTCTGATTAGTCAGAACCAAGTAGCGATTAACCGGTGCCAATCTGCCACTTTTACAATACTAAATACACCAATGCCAATCCCCAAATCCCAACTAACTAAACGAAAGCATTTCTACCTAGTCTAGCTTGGGCTCCCCTAGTTTTGACTGATTTTGACCAAATTTTACTGCTTTTCAACAATTCGGGTGAATTCAGACCGACTTTAACCAACAATTCGTTTACACCCCTAATTTTGACAATTTGGATCAATGCAGGCTGACCAATTACTCGGTAACAAATCACTATACTCTTACAACACTAACTACACCAATGCCTGAAACTAACCAGATTATCATCAAGCGTGGCGACGAGAATAAACTTCCCGTTGGGCGAAAACTTGGTAAACGAAACCGCGGGGACCTTATCGTCAATCAAAGTCTTCAAACACGTCCCGGTCTCGGCATCCCAAATCCGACAACTCCCATCATGACTCCCACTCACAATCAACGACCCGTCCCGATTAAAATTCACCGACGTCACCGGCATCACATGGCCTCTGATAACCCGACTCGTCTTACCCGTCTTCACATCCCAAACCCTAATCGTCTCATCAAACGACCCACTCACAATCAGATTCGAATTCACACTAAAATTCACACAGAACACGAAGCTCGTGTGGCCGCGTAGGGTTTTAACGCACTCGCCGGCGCATGCGTCCCAGATGCGGAGGGTTTTGTCGTCGGAGGCGGAGCAGACGTAGTGGGAGTCGGATGACCAGGCGAGGTCGGAGACGCCGGCGGAGTGGCCGGAGAGAGTGGTGGTGGGGGTTAGGGTTTCGGTGGACCAGAGGATGAGGGTTTTGTCGAGTGACGCGGAGGCTAGGAGTTGGCCGTTGTTGGAGAATTTGACGGTGGAGATGGCGGAGTGGTGGCCGGTTAGGGTTTTGATGAGGCGGTAGGGGGTGTAGGGTGGTGATGGCTGGCCGGAGTTGGTGGTGGTGGTGCTACCCATATTATTATTATGAGCTGACGGAGTTTGTTTAGACAAAGGTGAAGCTTATTTATAGGTGGTGAATTTCGTCAGAAACCGACGATTTTGACCGGAACATTAATAGAAAACACCGAATAAGTCCGTTTAATCGTGATTTGGCCAGATTTGACCATTGACCGATTAATTGGCTGAGTAACCCAAAATAAGTCAGTAGGTGGGGACTAGCGATTAATCGAGGATTAATCAGTGTCTAGTCGAGACTTTTGCAACACTGCTTGTGGTCTAGTTGTAGGGGTCTTGGGTTCTACCGTGAAGACCAAATTCGATACGCACTTGTGTGTCTTTTGTGGATTATGCAGTGAAGGGTTTGAATTAGGCCTTGTGCAATCGAGTTTTCGTCCCACCGTGTGTTAAGCCAGAGAGTTATGCTCTTGTGGCGACACAATGACTATCAAGAGGCAGCCAGTAGTTTGAATTCTCGGGGGAACGTCCAAGCCAAACTCTGAAGACAACGTGAGCCCAGATAAGACAACATAGTCTGGACATGATGGGGCAACGGGACTCTCCAAATTTGAGAAGTGCAGCAGCTTAAATACAAAAAAAATAGTCGATTTGAAAAAAGCTATAGGTGGGGATGTTTCGTAATCATACAAACCAAACTGAAGTAAAAGTTGACGGCCTGGTTTTATGTTTTCTGAAAATCTAACTTTCAGCTTCGGCTTCGTTTTTGTTTTGGTTTGTTTTTTTTTGTGTAATTAAGAATAAAAAAACCCCGAACAAAATATATAGATTTTTTAGTGGTTTAAGAGCATTCATAGCAAGTTATCTATCTCAATCTCTATAATTACACTAAAAATCACTACATTTTCTCTCTTATTTTCAGTTAAATAATATTTTTATAATTTTATCATTACATTTCTTTGTCATCAACTCACAAACACTTTCAGCAAATATTACAAAATTATAGAGTATGGATCGTGTTTTTCTAAATTAATCATGATGTTCTCTCCACCCACAATTACTCCATACAAAATATAGAACCCACGCACATAAATATAGAAGACCTGTTGTGAATGTTCAAGTAAATTGTAAGAATTTAATGAATAAGAAACTCAATAATTTTAGCCTTCAGAAGTAAAACAATTGATTAGTTATTGACTAACAAAGAGAATCATGATCAAATTCATTATTTTAGACTATTTTCAGCCGAAGATTTTTACTCGAAATCGAAAGCCGAAAAAATTGAATTTGAACGGTTTTCAAAGTTTCAAAAACAGAAATTTTGGTTTTTGGTTTGGTTTTAGCTCAAATCAATCTTAACAGAACTGTGCAGACCCCTAGTTTGTAATGTTTATAAGTATACACATTTGATATATCCTACTTAATGAATTATCATCTCCTTGATAGACTTATTAATGATTATCGGTTGGCGTCGTTTGTTGGTGTGACATTAGTAATTCAATAACGCATGTCTTATTTATTTTTCAGAACTACAGTACACTACTCTTAATATTATTTTGCTATGCTAGCATGGCCCAAACATATCAAACCCGCTTATAATACAATAAGGTCGGTTTGTGGGTCCTACGACTACCAAAATATTATGCTCGGGCCTGCAAGAATGACTTGGAAACTGCACAAATCAATTCCAATACGGCAATACTAACAAACAAATTCAATACTTGAATAACGGACTAGGACACTAGACACTAAATATTATTTTGCTATGTTAGCATTTTACAAGGCCCAATATTTATAGGGATTTACGAAGTCGCACGCTAACAATACACAAATTCTATTAAAATAAAATTGTACATAAAACTTTTGCTACTGGCAAAGCCCAAAGTAGAATCAGCCATCCTTCAGTTGTAACCAAATATTCATAAAAGTAGGAGATCGAGGAATACTCTGTGGAACTGGAGAAGCAATAGAAGGAATAACCGGAGTAGAAACAGCAGTGGAAGACACAAATGGTTGACTCGGTATCTCAATACCTGAACCACGTTGAACACGTTGCTTCTTCGGTTTCTCACCCTTATCAACCATCGGTTCCTTTCCCTTACGTTTACGCTGTTGCTCATAAGTTAATTCGGCTTGTGGTCCTGGACCACCATTACCACCATCATCTCCATCATCACCACCATCACCACCTTCACGTTCTGAATCTGAATCGTCATGAGCCCAACGATCATTAGGTGACGCGACATAATCAATATTCGCTAGATGACCAACCAATCGTTTAAACTTTGGTCGATCTGCCAAACTTTGACCTCTATACGATCTCAAACATCGCATCGTCTCTTCATTCATATGATCGAGCTTCATCACGTCTGCTTGATCTTTTTCCAAGTCAGGCACCAGATCATTTATCATCATTTGCAAAAATCTGGGATACATTAAGAACTTATGTCTGCTGGTAATGTTTTCTTTCAAATGATAATAAACCAATTTGGAGAAATTGAATGGTTTATTAAGAACAAGGGCAACAAACACAGATTGAAGCATAACTCGGCACTGTCAAATCCACCCTCACGTCACCGAGACAATGAATCAAAACGTGAAGCAGATACTTGTATTGTTCACACAAGTTCGCTTTGTTGTACATAGATCTGCCCAAATCACCATTATACTTTACACGGCCAAATAACCCTCTGATCAATGCTCTATCGAACTCACATCTGTCATCAATTGTGTCCTTAAATCCCAATGAGTCTCTGATCACGCCAATATCGATCACCACCCGTTTTTCTTGAATAACCGCTTCTATCTGGTTATCTTCTTCATTGAACTTAGCAGTATTCTAGAACTCTTGTATTATCTTCTGATAAACAACTATACGGGTAGAAATGGCCTTGTAGATTCACGAGCGAATCAGAAAACTAATCACTCCCTCGAATATTGGAGAATCTTCAAAGTTCGTCTCAAGATAGGCACAAATGTTATGGCTCTTGTTCCATGACAGCATGACGGGATCTTGAACAGGTTCTGCTTGAATTTCAAGCTGTGGCTCAGGATTATCTACTGGTTGTTGCTCGGGAACAGTGTTTTGAATATTCTCATCAGCCATATCTGTTAAATACGAGCAAACATTAGTAAAATATTCAAAAATAATAATCTGATTAACGAATGTCAATCTCATTCGTTAAAAGGTTTAAACGAATGAGACATTCGTACATTAAATGGTACATTCGTTACAAGTAACAAATTACCCTTAATCGTTAACTTATTCGTTACAATTAACGAATCAAGTTCAACATTCAAACGAATCAGCTCAGATTCGTTACACTCCATTCGTTATCAATTCCTTTAACGAATCAATTCTAATTCATTATAAAGATTAACTATCTATTCGTTACCTTAACGAATCAGATAGTTATTCGTTAACTAATCAACGAATCAGACTATCATTCGTCATACTGATAACGAATCATTTTTCACTCGTTATTATTATAACGAATCTGATTCATATAATCACTTTGACTAAACCAGAGTCAATTTACTTTTAATTTTGACTACTCAAAGTCAAACACGATGAACATTTCACAATCAAACATAACTAGTACAATCGATAATCAGTTTAATGCACCATTCATCGATCATTTATTCAAAAATTGATTTGATTATGAGGTGTAATTGAAGTTTAACTGAGCGATTAACATGCACAAAACAATTCAAACTGTTAATCTCTAGTTATCCGATGAAATCACATGTTTAATATATCCTTGAGATTGCCTTTACCTGTAGAATAAGAAATTGTTATTCAAATGATCTGAAATGCAAGTTCTGAATTCTTAAAAAAAAATTGGCAAGAGGTTGTTTATGGAGTCGATGAAATAGTGAGAAGGCGAATGAAGAGTCATTCGTCTGTATTGGGATTATAAACTCCAATAATTTCACAACGCCCGAGGTCATTCGTTCAAATTTTGAACTAACGAATGACCTCATTCGTTAAACTATAATCCTGATTCGTTAAACCTTTCAACGAATAAGATTCTCATTCGTTAAAATTTTTAACGAATCTTATATTACCTTCTCTTATTCGTTAACATTTTAACGAATAAAGAAGTTATTCGTTAATCTTTAACGAATGATACGTTATACATTCTATTCGTTAAATGTTTAAACGAATGTCCTCCATTTGTTATGCACAACGGAAGCGAATGTCTTTATAACGAATGAGAAATTCATTCGTTATGTTTAAATAACGAATGGCTTTACATTCGTTAAACATTTTAACGAATCACCCTGTTTTCCTTAGCGAATGAGATACAAATCTCTTTTAAGGAATTAAATAATATTAAAACCAATTAGGGTTTTAACAATGAATTAAATAATCAATTAAATCCAATTTTAGGGATTAATCGCATACATTAAAATACTCGATCAACCAAGGATCGGTAATATTTAACTTAAACGGATTTTTACGTTAAATACATCAATTGATACCAATTGATAATACGTTAAAACATACAACTGATACCAGCTGTAGATTACATTAAACACGATTAACTTAAAACTTTTTAGGGAACAATCCTTTTCTTTTTCTTTTGAATTTATTCGCTAGCTTGGTAAATCGAAACTAAAGCAGAAAGGAAAAGAAAGAAAAATCTTTTTTAGATTATCGAAAATTTTCAAATAACAAATAACGAAAAATAATAAACGACTAAATTATTAAAGCAGTACATATTTTTGTGAGTTGAGCAGGGAATCATATTGACAAAAATATCAATAAGTAACACTTCAATTTCGATGATTATTATACGCGTAACCCAACGATGATTGCAGATATAATTGTCCTTTTAAACTTTTCACAGACTTGTCGGAAACTTTACGATATGCTTTAATTTGGTTCAATTAGGCACGAAACCATATGTGGACCCCATCAATCAGATATAACATTTCTATCTCTTATACAGTGAATATCACATGTACGTTTTTCTTTTGATTTTCCAAATTTTGATTAACTGTGACTTATGCAAAAATAATAAAAGGAAAATAAAGTAGAAGGTTAAAATTTTCCCTTAAGGTCGATATGACTACACGCAAATAAGGTTCCATTTTAACAAAATAAAAAGATAAAAATAAGCTGAAATTGCATAAAATCTTAACTCTCAATTCGGATAATTCCGTATTATCGCGCGGAAAAAGTCCATGATTTTATACGAAACACCAAGAAAAATAAAGTAGAATACCCAAATATTAACCCTCAAGTCGGATAATCTTATCGCGCAGGAGAGGATCCAATGTTTGAATAAAAATAAAGAAAAATGAAGTTGAATTTATTTGCAAAATAAAATAAAAACAAAGCAGAATTTTATTCAAAAATGAAAACATGTACACACAGTAATCATTTTGACTTTTGACTTTTCTTTAAATCAGATATAGTATCAATCTTTCAAGATGTAATTCCACTAGGTTCGGCATTCATTATATTTATATCTTATCAGTTCCTATATAGTCTGTCAAGCCTATCTTTGCATATCATATTGCTGGCCTTACGGTAATTTTAATCTAGTTTATCCATGTACTAGATCAATCCCGTCAATGTACTATCATTTTCCCTTTTTGCTTCAAAACTCATTTTGAGGAGCATTTTTCAATGTTTTTGAAATTTTTCAATATTTGAATGTTTTTGGAGTTTTTCAAATTTCTCTGTACAAACTGAAACACAATGTTTTTGGATTTTATATTTCTCCCCCTAAAAACAACAAAAATCGAAACAAAACAAGAAAGAAAATAATTTAACCAAGCTTTTGAATATCTTGTAAAGTTTTTAAACCATTTATACCCAGCAAATATTGAAAACGCGTTTTATCAAATGCTTTGGTATAAAGATCAGCCTTTTGAAAATCCGTGTGAATTTTTTCAATTGATATTAATTTCTTTTCAAAACAATCACGTATGAAGTGATAACGGATTTCAATATGTTTGGTTTTCGAATGGTGAACCGGATTTTTGGTGATTGAAATTGCAGCAGAATTATCAATATAAATGGGAGTAGTAAGAAACTTCAAACTGTAATCCCGCCAGTGTCGCTGGATCCGGAGAACCTGTGAGCAGCAACTTGAGGCCGCTACATACTCCGCTTCAGCTGTTGAATTTGAGACCGTTGTCTGCTTCTTACACTGCCAGGAAACAAGCCGGTTTCCTAAAAATTGACATCCCACTGATGTAGACTTGAAGTTGATTTTGCATCCGCCATAGTCCGAGTCAGTAAAAGCGGTGAGATCGAACTTATCGTCTTTGGGGTACCATAACCCGATGTCTAGATTTCCACTCAGATAATGTAAGATGCGCTTTACTGCCGCCAGGTGAGTCACTCGGGGACTCGATTGGTACCTAGCACACAAACAAACAGCAAACATAATGTCAGGTCGCGATGAAGTCAATTACATGAGAGAACCAATCATAGCACGATATAGGGTTGGATCAAAGATATCCTCCAATTCATCCGGTGATAAATTGTGAGCCACGGGAAGAGGTGTCGAAGGAATTTTGCCGTCAGATATCTTGAATCGGCTCAAGACATTGTTCATATATTTTGTCTGATGGATAAAAATCCCGGAATCAGACTGGTGAACTTGCAATCCTAAGAAAAAGTTCATCTCTCCCATCGAGCTCATCTCGAATTTGGTTTGCATCGTCTTTTCAAAATCTTTACACAAGCTGTCGTTCGTCGAACCAAAAATTATGTCGTCCAGATAGATTTGGATGAGGAGCAAATCATCACCCACGTTTTTATAAAATAATGTATAATCCACAGTCCCTCTCGTGAATCCACTCTCTAGCAGATGGTCAGCCAACATGCTGTACCAGGCTCTCGGGGCCTGATGTAAACCATAAAGAGCCTTGTTTAATCGATAAACACGCTCGGGAAAGTCTGGATCCTCGAAACCGGGAGGCTGCTTCACGTGTACTTCTTCATGAATAGCTCCATTTAAGAACGCCGATTTCACATCCATTTGATAAACCTTAAAATTCTTGTAGGCTGCATAGGCAAGAAAGATACGTATAGCCTCCAGTCGTGCCACCGGAGCATATACTTCAGTGTAATCTATGCCTTCTTGTTGATTGTATCCAAGTACGAACAATCGTGCTTTGTTTCTCACGATTACCCCGCGGTCGTCCTTTTTGCACTTAAAGACCCATTTAGTTGGAATCGCCTTTTTTACACGATCGGGTTTATCTATTAAGTCTCATACACCCAGTCTTATAAACTGTTGCAGCTCCTCCTGCATAGCTTCAACCCAAGATGGTTCCTTGAGTGCCATTGCAACACTAGTCGGTTCTATCTGTGATAGGAAGCAGGTGTATTGTGAGATACTAAGGATACCCGAAGAGTGCAAATCCGCATAAGCACAGACTATCAAATCCTCGGTAGGAGATACATTACAATCAACTTGATCATCACATACATTAGCTAATTGGTGTCTTGTGCGAACCCCATCATTCACATTGCCAATTATCTGTTCCTGCGGATGACTCAAATGAATCCTTAATGAAGGATTGGTAGGGACAGATACATTATCACCCAAATTGGTAATATTTTCCGCCGCTGAATCGAAAGAGACAGATGGTGAATCATCACTAAGTAGAATTGGCTCAGTTGTCTCTGGAACTTCATCTAACATAACAGACGATGAATCCACAAACTCAGCATCATCGGAAGAATCAGAAACTTCGTTCGACGTTTCTGATACATTAGGAGAGTCATTTACATTAATTGAAGAACACCTTGGATTCGGAAGAAATTGTTCCTCCAAATAAGATCTAATTAGATCTTCAGGGACTTCTTCGACATTTAATGTAAACGAATTAAATAAACCATCGTAATCAAACATCCAATCGGGACCAGTACCAGTTGGCGGAGTAGAATAACTTTGGCAATCAACGTGATACCATTCTTCCACACAACCTGAAGAAATATTGAATATCCGCTTCTTAGGAGAGTTGTATCCCAAGAAATAACCCTCAAAAGCTTTCACATCGAATTTTCCAGCAACTTTCTTCAAAATAGTACACGGACACCCGAATGACTCCAAATACTTTAAGTTCGGTTTACGATTATTCAAAAGCTCGTAACTCGTCTTCTTGAGCTTCTTTACAATTAGTACGCGACTTAGTGTATAACAAGCAGTATTCACAGCTTCGTTCCAGAATTGAACAGGTAGCTTTAAATCAGCGAGCATTGTTTTTGCAGCTTCAATCAGCGTACGATTCTTTCTTTCAGATACCATTCTGTTGAGGAACATAAGGTGCACTGAATTCCCGATGAATTCCTTTTTGAATGCAAAAGAAATCCAATACATTATTCCTTAATTCAGTTCCGTTGTCACTACGAATTCGTCTCAATTTCAGTTTATAAAGTGATTCGATCTTTGTGATAAGATTCTGAATTAAGATAGGAGTCTGATCCTTCGATCCCATAAATAACACCCATGAGTAGCGTGAGAAATCATCCGTTACTACTAAACAGTAAAAATCTCCAGCAATACTAGCACGGTTCACCGGACCAAAGAGATCCATATGAAGTCATTCCAGAGGAGTAACAATAGTGGTTAGTGACTTGCTTAGATGTGATTTCTTCTTTTGTTTCCCCTTCTTGCACACGACGCAGTGATCATTGAACTTGAAATTCTTGAGTGACACACCATCCACTAAATCATTTGACATTAGAAAGTTCATCTTTCGTAAGTGGATGTGTCCCATGCGTCTATGCCAAAGAATAGAATCTTTTTCAGTAGCTTTTGACATGAAGCAAGTAGCTGAGGGTGAAACCGGTACATCATAACTCATGTCAAGTATATAAATATCATTTGATCGAGGTGATCGCATGACAACCATGTCTTCTGGAATCGTGTACCCCGGTTGAAGGATGGCACATTCCTTGTCGGTGAAAAAGTGGTAAATTTCTTATCACAAATATGTGACACGCTCAACAGATTATGATCCACCTTTTCACAATAATTAACCTTCTCAAACGTCACTTTCCCGTTTGAAACTTCTCCCCCTTTCGTAATCATTCCACCCTGGTTACCAGCAAACGCAACATAACCCCCTTGAATATCTTTGACGTTATTCAGAAGATCCAGGTTGTCAGTGATATGCCGAGAACATCTACTATCCAATATCCATTTGTGATTAGACACAGACATAGATGAACTCTGCACAAACAAGTAAAATGATTAGTTCAAAAAGGCAGCCCAAGCCTCAGTCTTGGGCTCTCCCTTTGATACTTTAGGAGAAACATTTAAATTAACGCTAACATTCGGGACTTGAGAATATGTGACGGTTTTCTTAGTTTTCTTCTTTAAGTATCCATCACGTATTCTTCCCAAATCAACACTTGAACAAATTGGTTGAACACGGTCAACACATTTGGTTGCTTCATTATCCGAATCAATCCGAATAACTTTCTTCGGATTAATATTTGAACACATTATAACACACTCATCAACTTGATTTTCTTTTAAGTTTGGTAATGAGTGAATCCTTCGAGTTGATGAGTCTTTGATATCATCAATCTTTGCTTTGCACTTTTTGGAAACATGACCCGGTTCACCACATTTGAAACATAATCGAGAGTCCAAAGTGTTTTGTGGCAAAGTACATGTAGTCTTTGATAGCAAAGATTTATGAATATCATCTTTGGGTTTCCCAATTATAACTTTCTTCGGCGTTTCGTGTTTTAAACCCTTTCTTTTCTTATAGAATTCAAGATTTGTTAAATTCGAAGAATTTTCCAAACCTAATGATTTTATGAAGGTGATAGGTTTAAAAACATTAGTTTTTTATTTTCCTTGAACTTAACAATTTTTGATTGATAAAATTTTTGTTCAAGTTCAGTCATTTTTGATGTGTCATCCTGAAATACACTTTCAATCATTTCAGGTTTAAGAATATTCAAAGGAACTTCTTTGTCAGAAAACACTTTTGATAAACCCTTTACTTTAAAAACTTTTCCATTTGATGATTTCAGGTGAGGATTAACGAATCGCATCAACTCCTCATCAGACACAAAGGCTTGTCTGATTGAGATACATTAGATTTTTCCTTAGGAATTACTTTAGGATTTACTTTAGGATTGTTTGAAAAAACACCCGAAGATTTTGAACCATACACAGCTTGTTCAAAATCTTTAGGTTCACACAAAATGTGATTGTCAATTGGAATGTCTTTGTTTTTGACAATAACATTAGGTTCAGAAAACTCCTCGATTGAACCATCCAATTCATTTTTGGTAAAAACTCTTTTACTTTCGATATGAATTGGTTCACGAGTAGTTTCAGTTGTATCAACATTTTCAGATTTAACAATAGGCATATCTGAATATTTTTCCACATCAGGAATGCTACTGTAATCATGCTTAAAAGGAGGTGGAATTTCGACATATCCCAAACCTTGTTTTCCATTTTTCTTATGTGAATGATTAACTTCGATTATTTCATTCAATAGAAATGAAGAATCTCTGAATTTTCCAAGCTTATTTTTAAGTTCTTTATTCGTTATTACATTAAAGATAGCGAATGGCCAACATTCGTTATGTTCCATTACTTCGTTTTCAAGATTGGAAATACAGGTTCGGAGTCGTAGAATCTCATTAAAATGTTGATCAACTTCAATGATCTTGCAATGAACCTTAGCTTTAAGATCATGATTGCTTTCAGACAGAGTTTGAATTTTAAGAGTCGATTGCTCTAATAATTTTGTTTTTTCTGTTTGTAGCATTCATTGATCATAAAGTGATCTTTTGTGAGAGTATTGTTCTGATTTACTGCTGTTTCAAGTTTGACTTTTAATACAGCACATTCAGCACAATTAATCACTTCAGATGAAGGTTCAGATATTTTAGATTGAGATTTGAAACATACCTCATCAATCATAGCCATACAGGCATAAGTTTCAACTTTATCAGGGATTGATTCGGTTTGAGAAGACAGGCTTTGATCAGTATCTGTCTCATAGTCAGATGAATCACTTCCCTCTGATACATTATCACTGCTAGCATCTTCGAATTTCTATTCTGGTTCAACAATTGCCACATTTGCTTGATTTCCCAACAGACGTTGAGACCAATCAACAACTTCATTAACCACCAGAGTTTGAGTAGCAGGAGATTTATCTTGGTCACCAGATGTATTTGTTTTACTCTTATCCCCACCAGATGAATTCTTTCCTGAAGACCTTTCAGAATTGTGTGGGCCAGAATATTCTTTTCTTGGCTTGTCACACTCTTTGGCAAAATGGCCAAAATCCCCGCAATTATAGCATTTTACCTTTAGCTTATCAAATCCGACCCTTTTATTCAACGTAGGAAGATCTTTCCCAGTTCGTTGCATAAACCTTTTGACTTTTCGAACGATCATGGCCATGTTCCATTTAAGGTCCATCAATTCAAGATCGTCTGGGTCGATTTGATCATAATCTTCATCTGTTTGATCGCTCGTAGCAATCTTGCTTCCAACAAGCTATTCATAAGAAGTCATGAAAGCACACAAGAATGCAAATTGTTGTTCAGCCTCTTGCAGATTTACTTTAGGTAAGTTTGATGATGGAGCATTTGAGTTTTCATTTGCTCCATTAGCCATAAAGCATATATTAGGAGAACAGTTTAAATTAGTATCGTCTTGAGATTGAGCAAAGAACGCATTGATTGGTACAGAACTTGAAACATTATTTGCGGGCAAAGCACCTCCATAGAGTAAAGGATTCCGAGTTGAAGAATGTTGGTTTTGATTTTCTTTCAATGAATTTTGACATTTGATATCAAATTCCCTTTCCTCAATCTTGTTTATAAATTGCACAGCAGTAAGCTCAGTGTTTTGAAAGAAACCGTTTTCTTTCAATACAAACAAGAAAGTCGAGTATGAGGAAGGTAAAGCATTCTTTAGTGTATCAATCTTATCTGTCTCAGTTGGCTCGAGATTGACACTTAACATCTCCACAATCAGATGACTAAAACGGTTAATCATCTCTTCAACTGTCTCGTTTTTCATCAAAATAAAATTTCTGAATTGAAATTTTACGAGAGACTTTTTACTCTCAAGAGTGTTTCCCAAACTTCTCATCTTCAGAGTTGTGAACAATGAAGCACAGATCTTGATAGTACTATATTGATGAAAAATCTGTTCTGGTAATGCCATGGTGAGAGTTGAGTACGCTTTAGTTTCACTCTCAAAATCTTTTAGCTCTTGAGTCTCATAATCTTTGAATGGTTTCGGAGTCCATCCCATGTTGTCACTTCCTATCAACGGTGCTGCATACACATCATCGAGAAACCGTACACTACTAGGATGCACAGATCCCAAATGAGCACGGAACCTCGGTTCCCAGCGAGCAAAGTCTGGCAATTTTAACAATTTGGGACATTTGTTATGACTTCCGATTTCATTATCCATGGTCAGCATTTGTTGCAATAATACGTTCAGAGAAGCTAACGCATAGTAAGACGCGTTTTGCAAAGCCATGAATAAACAACTTTTTAAACTTCAAGGAGTAATTTTGTCAAATCTTCAAAGTTAATTGGCTACTGTTCACACAAATGGACACAGTAACAAATGAGACGATTCCTTAACGAATTACTTTAACGAATGAGTGAGATTCATTTAACGAATGGTTTTAATGAATGAATGGCTTAACGAATGATTTTAACGAATGGTTTTAACGAATGAATGGCTTAACGAATGAAGGGTAATTCGTTTAGCCAATGAAGTTTAGCGACTGAAATTTAGCAAATCTTGATTAGATCATAACGAATGTCTTAGCGAATGTCTACAACTCTAACGAATCAATCTTTAACCTTAACGAATCAGTCTTCAAACATTCAAACTATTCAACTAAGTCCAGATTCGTCCATATCCGTCCGTAGCACCTAAAATCTAAATCAAATTGTTCCTAAACCAAATCCGAACTCACTGAACTAGTCCGAACTCACAATCACCCATCAGACTTGTTTAATTGCAACTCTACTCAATCTCTGTTTCTCAAACCTTCAATTGAACTTCAATCTCTATCAATTCATCATGAAACTAATCAAATATACGTTCAATTATACTATTAATCCAACAATTAGTATCGAAGATCAGATCCCTAGGCTCTGATACCACTTGAAAGAACCTATACGGATCTAGATCTTGATAACAACGATACACATGTTGATTCTAATATGATTAGGCTTGCATACGTTATGTGTGTGTAGTGTGTATGTTGAGTGAACAATTCGGCAGAGTAACGAGAGAGAAATTGTAAATATCAGAACTGTTATAGATAGAATAGATTACAGGGGTATATATAGGGAGATGACCTCATTCGTTAAGATAAACTTAACGAATGAGTCATTCGTTACACTTACTTAACGAATAAACAACCTTATTCGTTATTACATTAAAGATAGCGAATGGCCAACATTCGTTATGTTCCATTCGTTAATATGGGTTAACGAATGGGACGTACATTAGACGAATGTGACACATTCGTTACAGGGTAACGAATGTGCCTTACATTTAGGAATATTTACATTATAACCCCTATACATTAAACTATTACATTAATAACCCTGATAAAGATCGAGACGTACAAAACATGTATCAACAAATATATATATATATATATGTAAAGCGTTTGTCGATTCAGCTATCACGAAGGCAAATATATTCAAACATAAAGTAAATGGAATGAAACAAAAAATAACGCTCTAACTTAGGAGAATGATAATGATACCACCATTCTCGATAACCGAAGTTGAAGGATAGGTAGCGCAGGTACATCCCGTTGGACCCTCCCGCTTTGATGTTTGATGTTTGATGTACCAGCCATAATGCGATAAACACATTGCACATTATACACGTATAATCATCATAAACAATATGAAATAATGTTATTAACATGCATGACATAATTACGAGTTGCTTTGTAAACAATGATCATAAAATAACGAGAAGCATTGTAACGTGTTACACCACAAAAATGTTAAAAGTGAAAAAAAAAGGATTATGAAAAACTCACCTCGAAAATGAAGACGATAGTTTGAATGAGTGGATTATCCTAAATAAGTAAATACGTATGCTAGATTTTAACAACGAGTTTAAATGGAAAGGAAACTATGACAAATTGTGACTTAGGGATTTTTTTTTATTTAAAATGAGTTTAACTAAAATGAATTAAAGTTTATATAAATCATTTGATATATATTAGTTGAAGAAAGAATTTTAAATGAATAATTATAACTTATAAATATAAGCTTAAATAACAAGATTAAAAACAATTTATGATTAAACGTTTTGTTTTTTGAGTAACATAATAAATTAATTTACTAATTAATTAATTTAAAGGTTTTTACATGAATTATTTTAAGGAATTTATACATATTAGTTTTTATTGAACAAATATAAACAATAATTAGTTTACTCAATTAGTTATTTAGAGATATCAAGAAATATTTAAATAAAACATTTTTTTATAAACCATCTTATTTAAAAGAAAGTTCATAAGTTTATGATGATCAACGAATCATAAGATTTAGCTAAATGTTTATGTTTGTTCTTGCAAAATAACTAGGTTTGATCCAATATATAGAAAATTAAAGTATTTATCTTGGATATCCATGATCATGAAGAACAACTTATGAACAAGTATGAACATTTAAGGCAAATTCAAAACAAAAGCTATAAAATTCATGAAATCGTAAAACGTACTTGTTAGTGCTATTAAAGAAAAGAATATATTGAGCTGTGAAAATGATGAAGGATTAGTCCTATTTTTATAATGAAATTGTAGAGAAGTTATGTTTAAAGAATTTATGAAATTTAATCATGTTTAGTGTAATTAAAAACAAAAATTAAAATGGTTTAAGAGGTTTAGAAAGTGTTCAACTCTTCCAATAAATTTTATTTAATTAAAATATTTATTGATTTTTTTATTAGTTAAATACAACATATGAAAAGTTGGTAATAATAATAATATAAATATCCAAGAATAATTCTAGTAATTTGCATTGGAAAAAGTTCATGAGTAAATAATCATGATTATGGATTTTTAAATAAAATTGTATAAAAATGATCACGAGATCGCAAAGGTAACGTACAATAAATAAAAGATCAATTTCAGTAAACATAAAAATGAGTCGGGTGTCAAAAACGGATTTCGAAAATTACGAATGTTACATACAATGTTTTAAAAACCGGTTCGTACCGGCCGGTTGAACCGATTATACTGGATTTTGGTAAGGCAACCGGTATTTAAATCCCGGTACTTTTAGGCGGTTTGCTAGAACATCGTACCCTCGGTTTTCTACAAACACCGGTTTAAATAGGCAAACCAGTTTTAAAACCAAGAGATTTTTGATATTTTTAGCGGACGGTATTTTTTAAAAATGAATTTTAACCTAGTAGATAAATTACAACGAGTAAGCATAGTAAACAATGATTCGTTAGTCAACCAATTTTGTATCTTGCAAATTCAAGGTTGGTTTCTTTACATCTTTTGCAATTGATTAATTTCATATACAAAGTACAAACTTCCTATTTGACTCGATTAGAATTTATGTGTGATATTTATTAATGTACTTTACGGTTGTTTTTGGAGTTGGGATTGTACTTATATGGAATTACTTGGTAAACTATTTAACCCGGTTGAACCTCTCGGTATATTCAGGTTCAACAAGTTGTACCATTTTTAAACCAAATCCGATACAAGTAAAATACCGAATTTTAAAACATTGGTTACATAGATGAGGATGAGGTAGCCCAACCACCAAACAATAAAAATAAACACATAACCATATAGCATGTCAAAAATGAGCAATAAATTCATATAACACATAATATCGAATTGTAGTTTTTGAGATATAGATGTATATAATAAAGTTTGATGTGTATGGAACACATGCTACCTCCAAAAGTAAAAAAGATGAAAAAGGGGTTTAAGTACTCACCTTGAAAGTAGGTGATTGGAGAGGTATATAATATGATAACTTGAATTATGAGATAAGCGGGTTGACATCCGAACTCAACAAAATCCCTAACATGAGGTCAAACCCATAAATAAATAAGAATAACGATAATTAGATAGAATAACTAATCAAATCTGAGATTGTTAAGCGAAAAACAGAATGTTCATTTTTAAGCGAGTGTTTGGTTCGTGTCCGACCCGAATGTTGATTGAGGTCAATTTCGGATCCAACAGACCAAAACACAAATACAAACATAAAACATTGAAAGAGCAAAAACTAATTCGGGTAAATTCATAGTCTAATTGAAAAGCCCCAAATTTGTTCTTAACATAAACCTTAGATTGGAATTGATTCAATTGAACATGAAATCTCCCAAATCTATTGATATTAGACGATGGATTTCGTCCAAGGGTTGATAACTAACAAGAAAAACCAAAACTTACTTGAGAATTGTATGAGGAACTAATTAATTTAAGATTGGAAGATTCATTTGACTTTTGAAAGTCAAACCATGAAGAACACCTTGATTAAGCTTGAATTCAGAAAGGAAAGTGAAATTGATGAATTGAGTGACATGAAATAATGAAAATAAACCTTTGTTTATATAAGAATCAGAATTAGGCTTCATGTTTATCACTAACTATGAGATAATTCGTTTAAACTTAAAAGTATGAAGATAAACGCTAGAATATGATCAAGTTTGCATCTTTATCATGATTTAGAGAATAAAAGTTATGAGTTTTTGATAGAATATGATGTTGAAACATTCTAAAATCAGTAGATCGGATAATAAACGAGATTAGGATGAAGATTTGAAGTTAAATGAGTCAAAACGAACTAAAACACGAATTCTGCTGCATAGCTATGTAGGCCGCGCTACGCGTAGGAACCTCCTATTCCTGCACGCCACGCGAGGAGGGGGTTTTCCCAGAAGTTTCATTTTGGCAGTCTTAGCCCCTATAATTTCCATAAATATGTTTTAAGCCCAAATTAAGTGATTTTAAGGATTGTTTAACATGCTTAGATGACATAACAATATAAAATGAATTTAACAAAATAAAATTTTAATAAATACTCATTATATATATATATATATATATTTAAAAGGCATATTGATGTTAACTCACATAATTTACTGTAGTACCTTTGGACAATTAGGGAAGCATGCAGCACAACTATTTGAAGTCGCTGAATGTTCTTAGTGCTTTCCACGTGTTGTTTTCGTGTTTTCTAACCGTCATTCTACGTGTCTCATTTCCTTTTCACTTATTTTCATCTCTCTTTTTTTACTTTCCTTCTGCATTTCTTTTTCGTTTCTGTTGTTTAATTTATGAATATTTTTCCTTTTTGTTTGTTAACCTGCATAGACAACAGATCGTGTTTTCTCCATTCTCCGTCGGTTTCGTTGTTGGGGGTTTTTATTACTTGCTGTCGGTAAGACTTTGTTCAACCTTTTTTGTTAATCGAGCTATTTTTTCGTTTGTATTCTGTTTTCTTTGTTCTTAATTTGGACCGGTTTTCGTTCTGCGTTTTTGCTTTTGTGGCCTTTTTTTTTGCGACTCAATATCTTGATCTTGATTGTTGTTGTTGCTGCATTAGGGATTTGGAATTGGTATTTTGGTGTTTGTGAATGGTAACTGTTTTGATTTTTGTTGTTTTGGATTTTAGTTGTACGTTCATTTGTTTAGAGAGACAGAGAAAGTGATAGAACCGGCTCTTCACCTCGACACATTGTACGATCGGATTTGGTTTTTCCATCTACAGGTACGTTTTCTTGGTTTACGTAACCAATTTGGTTGATATGTTTTGATATTTTACGAGTCCTTTGATGAATCGTGTGAAGGAGTTGGAACATGTGAGAGAATGAAGATTAGTCTGGTAAGATTTTTCAAAATTACCAACATTTAAGTGATTTATTAAATTGAGCCTAAGCCCTAAAACGATTTGTGCTTTAAAATTGAACTAGATTAATCGATGGACGTTCCAGGAAGCATCAGGGGAGGCTTGCTATCTGTTAGGTTCAGAGGCTAATATAGCAAGATTAAAAAAGTAATGACTGTTTCTCAAATAAAAAAGATTCGGTTGATCGCTACTCGGAGATCAGGTAATGCCTTCATCAACATCTACCTTTCATCATTTGCATCCTTTTTAACTTTTTTGTAACATATCTCTTACGTTGTGAAATAAATTAAACCGGCGTCAATTGTTTAATTTTGGTTCGGTTGAATACTTTTTAAGATCCAAAGTGTAGTTAGAAATGATGTTTAAAATTTTAGTTCACCATTTTGTTTGGTGCTTTGAAACATTGCATCTTTACAGTTCTACATTAAAGGAGATTTTTTGATAAAGTTCATGTAAACGTACCATATGAGTGCCGGTAAAGCTATCTGTAGAACTGAGACATAGATTCAACTTGATTTACCTACGCTTGCAAATCATCATTGGCATGGTTTTTTGAAAGGTGCAAAGAAAGGTATGAATCTACAAGGGTATTTTAGACATTTAACGGAATCCCATTTTGAAAAACAGGTTCCAAGCAGAATGGCGGTGTGGGTCGAAACATGCAGTTTTAAAAAAGTAGCGAGTTCTATAAAAATGATATTGGAGAGATTCTTTATAGCTGATAAAACTGCTTCATTATTCCTTTGCTCGGTTGTCATGGTGACCGTGTTCTGCATCGTTTGAGCCAAATTTTGTTATGGTTGTTTATGTATAGTGTTACGTGTGACATTCGACAATTTCGGGTCTTGTTTGTATTCGTTTTTGTATTTGTTTATTATGTAAACCGACCTGATTTGTAAACCGAAGCTTATGTTATAATCAAAATGATGGATTTATGTTACAACATTGTTACACACTTGTTGGGTTTTGAAAACATCCTATTTTTATTTTTATTTATTTATTTATTTATTTTTTTGTTGTTTTGTGTTTTTGTCTTGATCCATTTTGCATGAAAACTCTTGTGTCTCACACCCATATTTGACCACCAACATTACCCTATATATACACCACCTTTCCTCTTCATTTTCCCTTGCTACAACTCCAAAAAAAAAAAAAACTCTCTCAAACATCAAAGATTCAAGGTTATCTTCTTAAGTGTTCTTGAAGGATTTTGGTCTTTCATCTTAATTAGTTTATGTAGCCTTATTAATAATTGTTTATGGTTGTGCAACATATATATAATATACACCCCTTGTTTACCTTTGGTCGTTACTTCTCCGATTCCGGTCGGTGAGGTTTCGGACCCCATAAGGCAAGGCTTCATGGAGGACTTCGTGTCCTTGATATATATACATCTATATAACTTGTTCATACATATTAATCTTGCTTATTTTAGTTTGTTGGTCATGTTTACAAGTTCCATGGTTATGGGTTTTTAAAAGTCTATGCTTTGGTTTAACCGTAAATAGCTCTAAACCGTAAACCGAACTTTGTTACTAGTTTTGTTTGTTTAAACATACTTAGTGTTAGATCTAAGTTTCTAAAATCTTTTTTACAAATTCTATGGTTATGGGTTTGTAGAATCTTACCTCGGTCTTAACCCGAAACACGATCCGAACCGAAAACCGAACTTTTGTTTAAAGACTTTATTGTTAACTTTTGGAATTTTTTTATTTGTACATTATTATACAAGTTCTTTAGTGTTTGGACATGTGGAAACCATCTATGAACTTGTTGTGAGATGGAAACTGAACCAAACCGATTCTTGCTCGCTTAAGACACACAAGTGTGTTTTTTTAGCCATCAAGACTTGTATATTTCTTTAAAAATAGTTACAAATTGATTTTTGAATATTTTCTTAAGTACTTGGAAATATTGGATCCAACTTGATCTCATAACAAAGTTTGGACCGACAAAACCGAACACTCGCTTAACGTGCGTTGTTAGTTCTAAAACAATGGAACTACATACTTGGTTAAATCTTATTAAATTTTATTGAGTTATCTCATAACATTCAATACTTTGGAAAGTTGACTTTGGGTTTGACCAATTATCAAGACCCGAACCGACAACCCGAACACTCGATAAAAAAAACCCGTTTTAGTATCTTTATTCCAAAGGGATTTGCATTCTTGCATTTTACCCACCTTATTACTTAACATAGGTTGAGTAAATATTAAGGTTAGATACTTTAACCCGGTTTCGAGCAAACTTACATTTTTAAAGGGTTATTATTATAAATTCTTAAATAGTCACATTTTAAACCTTGAATTTTAATTATTTACATTTCTCAACATTTATTTTGTTTAAAGACCTTCAAGACAACCTTTCTAAATTCAAGACTTCTTTTCTTTTTAGGCATTGTGCGTTAAACTCGTCGTTCCGACAAATCTCCAAATTATCATCTTTCAAGTTTACTACTTGAAGGTGAGTACTTCATACCCCATTTCCCATCTTTTATTTTGGGGGTGACATTTCATACTTATTCAACAAAATGCTTTATATTTGAATCTTAAACCACAAACGTAGTTGTATACTTTACCTAAATAATTGCTCGATTTGGTGTTCTATGCTTATATGCCTATGTGTTTATCGCTTTTGGTTGGTGGAACTATAAAATTCTAGACTATTTGGCATCCCCTTATAGCAAGGTGTCGTTAACGTAATGCAATTAACGATAACTATAAAATCCTAGACTATTTGGCATCCCCTTATAGCTAGGTGTCGCTAATGTGTTTAGCGATATCTATTTATCCAAATTACCACTTTTATTTATCGTTTCGTATGCAAGTTTTGTGGCTATCTTTATTATATACTAATATGATTAAACTTATGAATTGCTCACCAACCTTTGTGTTGACAAACTTTATTTTATGAAATGTTGCAGGTTTGCATCTTGGTTGATTTATGATTGTGAAGAAAACGACATCAAAGACCTTAGGATATTAGTAAAAATGAACAATATCAATTTATCATATTTTGTGATATCTTGTTCATGGTTATTTTATGGATAATTGTTATGTGACATTTTCGATGTTGTGAAATGAAATGAGTTTATTAAATATTATCACTTTAATTAGTGTCATGTGCTTATGGACAATCGTTACACCTCGGCATGTTCCGCCGCCTTTGGTCGGGGTGTGACATTACGGTTATTTTTGGTTTAGTGTACATGTTGGCTGTGATAGTTAAGACTATAAGGTGTTTGTTTAGACAATTTTATTTAACTTCGGTGAGTTACATACTGATTCACTTTTCGTTAGTGTGTTTGTGGTTTACTTTTTAGCAGCTTTGTGTATGAGTTCAGTCCTTTTGTTTGGTTTTCCTAAATTGACTCGCCGAAAACCAACTACTTCACCTACAGTGAATCAGTTATTGTATAAAAAATGAATATGGTTGCACTTATAAAAGCCACATACTTCTACTTTATCAACAGTTTGCCTACACTAAAAGATGAAAGACCATAAACATATCATCAACTCGGCCCGCGGCAACGCACGGGTACGATTACTAGTTTTTATTAATGATAGAGATCTGAAAACAATCCCGAGTCAGGTAAACAAGTACAAAAAATAAACCGAAAATTGACGGATGTTACATCATATCCCCTCCCATAGACTTTCAATTCCGTTAACAATTATTTGACACAATACTCCCATCTAACACTTGTTTTTCATTTATTGTCTCCCTTTAAAATATTAAATCAAAAACTAAAAAGTTTTTACTTTAATTTTTTTGATTTTTCACTTTATTGTGTTTACTGTTCTTTAGTAATATTTAGAATATTAAACAGAATAAAAATAAATTAATAATAACATAATAGTTTTTAATTTGATATATTGAGTGTAGACTATTATGTATAAAAAGGGATTAAATTATGTAAATAATGTTAAGAGAAAATTATAATTAATTTGATAAGTTCAGGGGTACAATCAGTAAAATTTTTATAGTGGAGTGTATGCCTAGCAACACCTTTAAAATCTATTTTTTATTATTAAGTGTACTAGGTATTGACCCATGCACGACACGGATGAAAATATAGAAATCGTCAAGTAACCATATACATAATTTCAAACGATAAGTTATTTTTTAATATATTTTTTGAGACAATAGCATGATTTGTAATTGAAATTCATATTCATATGCTTACAAAGTACTAAAATACTAAACTTATAAAGAATAACTTTACATAATAGAATGTTTACGAAAAAAAATTAAAACTTTAAAACATAAACTTCATAAACTTTAAAAATAATATTAATAAAAAACAAATTTCACTAACATTAGTCTGGAAAACAAGAAAATTAGAAATAAGCATCCAGGAAAGATTCTTGATAAGTATCCAAGAATGATTCGGTTTCTTCATGGGATGGGAACACAACTGATAACATAAAGATTCATACATTAATCTAATAAACATAGTGACTAACTGACTACGAAAACTATTTTTATATTTCATGTGAAAAGTCTTGCACCCTAATAAACTGAAGCACGTCCAAAGCGCATTTAAAAACCAGAACCTGATCAAAAGCTTTTAAAATGACATGTTTTGACCATAATCAAATTGATGCGTTTTGAGAATAACCCATTTTAACCCGAACCAAATCGATAACTTCTAAAATGACCCGGTATGACCCGAACCAAATCGGTACGATTTTAAAAAGATCCGTTGAAAGGCAAACAAAATTGATACATTTTTATATTTACTCGTTGACCAGAACTAAACTCATACTGACCCGAGCCAAAGAAAATCGAAACATTTCTAAATTGGCCCATTTTCATAAATGAAAATTGAAATAACAAACTTGAAGACTAAGAAGAAAAATGAAAAGTAACACATACAACGTTCTTAGCGTTTGAAATCCTTTCTATCAAATGCGAATTCATTATTACTAGTTATGAAGATCCAAAAAAAAAATATAGCTTCAATGACTTCAACCCACTTGAAAGTCGATACTCATGTGAACCTTTCACTTAATTTGTAAACCCTCCATATTCTTTCATTTTTTCAATAGGCACTAAAACCAAACACCAAACAAACTAAATACAATTTGACACGAAACTAAATTGAAAAAAAAAATAAAAGAAAACGAAAACCGAAAACCTAAATAAAACCAAAAACCAATAAAACCAAAACAAAAACAAACTAAAACCGATAAATCTGGAATCAAACCAAAAACAAAACTGTAAAAACCGAAACGAAAAACTGAATAAAGTTAAACCCATCTAAAACGAAACTAAAAAAACAAAATCAAACCGAAACGAAACAAATTTATAAAAACTAAAACCAAACAAAAAATCAAAAACCGAAATGAAACCAAAATAAAAAAATAACTATCATGAAATTTTGAAAAGAAAAACCCGAACTCGTTAAGGAACACATGTATTAATAGTATAATAGATTTAAATATGTTGGATTTAATTAAGTTAAATGTAATTTAATTTAATTTTAAATTATTTTATTGATATTAAGTTATAAAAATACATGTTATTTATGGAATGAGTTATTATTATGATAGTATACTATATTAACATTATATCTGTTTTAACCCATACAATATACCAGATTTTAATCCACTATTTATAAATGAATAAATGTATTTTGGATTGGGGTTGTGGAAAAGCTCATCATAGTTTAAATGTTTAATAAGTAACGAATATTCTTAAAATTTATACTAATATCCTGTTATCATGCTTGAAATCGTAAATATAATAGTCATGTTAATTACTTAATTGAATCTCTTGGTTTATTTAAGGCTTAATTTATGTACTTAAATCTAGGTTGATCCTTCACTTGTGGCCTAGTGATAGAAGACTTGGGTTTTCTAGTGGAGACCCAAGTTCGATCCCTACTTGTGTTACTTATGGTGGATATTGGCAATTAAGGATTTGAGTTAGCCCTCGCAAGGCTGTCAGTTCGGATTCCGAGCCCACCCGGGTTTTCATCTCATCGTGTGTTACACCAGAGAGTTATTTTCTTGTGACGGCACGACGACTGCCAAGTGGCAGTCGGTGGTATGGTTTTCCGGGAAACGCCCAAGACAAACTTTGAAGCTAGCGTGGACCTGATTAATACAACATGTCTGGCCAGAGTGGAACAACGTGCCTCTCCGAATTAAAAAGTACGATAGTCTAAACACAAAAAAAAAAAACAAAAAAAACAAAAACAAAAAACAAAAAAATCACGGTTTAAAAGAAAAATTATATCTGTGTTGCATGGCGACATTTGTTTTGTACTTTTAAAATATGGTTTCTTTGCAACATTTTCAATAACGCGTTATACATGTCATTCTCTTTCTTTTATCATTTGTCAACTCAGCACCATCTCAATTCTCAAGATTCATCCCTTGTTCAACCTCACTACTTTTTTATTTTGCTAACAATGTTTGGAGCCACCCACAATACTTCGGTGAGCCTTTTTGAGATGAGACCACTGTTAAAAAACCTCCTTAAATCAGGTCTCAAACTTGAGACCTTAAGATCCCAAGTCTTAGTCGTTCTCTATTTCTTATTTCCTACTATTCTCACCATTTGTATGTCACATAGCACCATCTTAACCATACCCGTAGCCTTATGAATTGCATATTTAGTAATGCTTCGAAAACTAATTTTATAGATAACTGATTAAATATTTTATAATCTCTTAGCATGAACGAATAGAAAAATATTTAAAGAAAACAAATATATACATGAGAACTTATTTTCAATAGAATAAACTATTTATTCCAAAATTAGATGAAATTATATGTTAGTGTAAACGACAAAACTTTTCATAAATTAGTTGGCATCACGTAGTAAAAACTTGATCAAGCCGCCTTATACAAGCTTAAGCACATGCTTTATGTACCGAGTTTCATTAGACTAGTGATACTAGACGACAAATAACAAAACCTAAGAGCATTCTCATCCAATTTCCTATCCATATCTCTATAATTACACTCAATATTGTAAAAGTAGGTCTCCAAGGCCGAGTACTCCTCGAGTACTCGCTACAAGGTATGACGCCGAGGAGAGTTTCTTCAACTCCGCCTAATTACTGAGAATCGATCAGATGTGGTCAACCCCAGCCAGAATCACATCTAGTCGGTTAACTTGGGCCGATTTTGACTTAAAAAAGAAAACATAATTCATAGTTCTATAATATTATAAAAAAATTTCACGTTTTGTAGTTAATGATTAGCAAATTTTAGAATAATTTAGTATTTAAAAATATATATTCTCTTATTTATATCGATATTCACTTATTGTGTTATAGATATCAGCATACTTATGATATTTGACATATATTTAATATTCAAAAATTAATTTTCTTTATATTTACCATTTCCGAGTACTCTCCGAGTACCCCCCAAGTACTCCGAGTACACCCAATTCCCTAGTTGGCTGCTTAGGGTCCGTCTAGCGACTTTTGCAACCTTGATTACACTAAAAAACACACATTTCTCTCTTCTGTTTAATTAAATAATATATTTTTTGTACTTTAATCATTACAGTTTTCTCTCTCCGCCCTATAAGTTTTCTCTCTCCGTCCTATAATTTACCAAAAATCACTACTTTTTCCCAAGTTTACAAAAATCACTACCTTTTCTCTCTTCACCCTATAATTTACACTCACAACCACTCAAAACTCCACCATATAATTTGCAAACTCTCCTCACAAACATTTAGGGAACCGGATGAGAATGCTCTAACATAATATAACATAACAGTAACCCCGCAAACCCGAAGTGTCACAACGGTTGGGTTGATACATACAACACAATTCTAAAACTAAGAAATTTAAATAATTAGCAACGAAAAAGCAAATGGATTACAAGTCCTTAATTAAACATAAGTTGTCTTTTAACGAAAAAGCAAATGGATGTCAATCTCTGATAGGTGTCCCGCTTCGATGCCCAACACGTCCAAGCGTCCTCAAACATGACCTAAAAATTACTTGATATACATACTAAAAGTAGTTAGTGTTGCTTAAGTTCCAGCTTTCATGGTTTAAAATTAAAAAAGTATTTAACATAAGATATAGCTTTAAAGCAAACTATAGTAGGTGTGGCACAAGGTCACACTATTGTCAATTATAACACTATCTCTATCGTACTGCCACTATACATTTAAGTAAAGACAATATAAGGATCAATTTTATAGTCGTAACACTATCAGGTAGGGGTGAGCAACTTAACCGAATTTTAACCAATAACCGACATAACCGGTGGGTTCGTTTAATAAATTTTTAAAAACCCCCAAATACGGGTCGGTTTTGGTTAAAGATAACTCCAAAACCGTCATAACCGTTTAAGCGAACCATAACCGATATAACCGAACCGGTTTTAACCAATAACCGACATAACCAGTGGGTCGGTTTAATAAATTTTTAAAAACCGCCAAACACGCGTCGGTTTTGGTTAAAGATAATTTCAAAACCGCCATAACCGAATCGACCCATTTATTTAACCAACAAAATGTTTGGGATTAACTTCCACCAAACATGTTGTTGGATTATATCATTTTCATGTTTTTAGTTCAACATTTGTTATTAAATAAAGTTAAATTTCATTGTTGGTTTATATAATGTTATTCCTTTTTTAAATATTTGGTATTAATATTAACGATTATATACTTTGGTATCATGTCATGTCGTTTTTTGTAATAATTGATGCCAAACTTTTAAGCTTAATTATATTCTTTTTGGTTACGCTTAACCGACCCATAACCGACTCACTATAATCTACAAACCGATTAACCATAACCGCCATAGCGGGTCGGTTATGGTTATGGTTATGGTTATCCATTTTTTTTACTTAATTAATTTATCATTAAAATCAAAACGATTACAACAAAGTGGCAGGCAAACGGGCAACAAGCTGCGCATATTGATTATATTGATTATAGTTATGAGTTTAGCTCAAAGCTGTCTCAAAACAACCCATGCACACCCCTGTTGTCAGGAATGATCATTTGTTTTGAAAACTCATACTGAAGTAGACTAAAGACCTTGCTTATATAGGGATGAACTCTCACAACTATTCGGTTAAGGTTTGTGACTAATAGCTAAACAACCGACAGCTAGATGACTGTATTAGTGAAAGTTACTCAATATAAAACTCTATTAGTTAGTTAGCACTGACGACCAGTTGCTGACTTATGACTATTTACCATTGATAGAGCCAAACTACAACCAATTAGAAGTGACTACTACTAATGATTACCACTAATAATCATTTAAAACTGATGATTAATTTACATGCAAATTTTCATCAATCATATCCGAATCTACCTTTAAAGTTGCATTTCAACAAGGCAACAACATACTTCCTCACAGCGGATGGCCACTCACAGAAAGTTTCATTGGTGTCGCTTCCAGTCCTCTCGGATGGATTGAGCAACTACTCCAAACCTCATAACCGTATCAATTTATATTCTTATAAGTAATTTCTTGATTAACAAAAATGACTTGATGATACATAAAACAACTCATAATTAGACCGTTGAAAGTCATATGGTCGAATACATGCTAAAATATGAACTTAAGTTTTTTGACTCTTGAGATTGTGACTTCTAAAGTCTATTAAGTTAAAATATATGGAGGAAATCGTGGTTTGATGTGCATGGAATCAAATAAAGGAATCTTAGTTAGTATTATTTAATTCAATAGTTTACACTTATGACATTTTAGTATATTAAAAATGATGAAACTCGTGCTATAGCGTGACATAATAAATTGGTTACGAGTTACGACTATTAAAAATCATGAAACTCGTCTCTTAAACCTAGCCTTTCTCATGATAATAACTTGTTCATGTTGAATCATACAATGATTTGTTTATGGAAAATTCCTCAAATACCCATTCTTGACCAAGTTTTTTAGAAATAACCATGGTTTTCAAGAAATTCTCAAAATGGCTGAAAAAAGCCGTCAGATCCGCTCTAAACCATTTCTGATCTGACGGATTAGATTGGCCACTAAAATCTCATCACGTGTCATGATGTCTGGTCTTTTGACTAAAAACGAAGTTTTTCCGTCGTCCGACGTAATTTTTTGGTCTTTAGACGTAAATTTTTTTTATCGTCACCTTCTACATGTTAACCCCTAAAACCTCCATAACCAACCTCCATCTCCATCTTTCTTATTTCTTCACATAATCAAGCAAATCCATAGTGTCAATCGCTTAGTTTTTCGAATAGGACACAACTGTAGTGTTTATTTTCCCCGAATCACATTTGTTTTGAGAAATCCGCTCAAGAAAACGATGAACCCATGAGTTCTATTTAGAGAAATTCGATGGAAGATTAATCTGTCAGATCCGACGTAACATGAATTAAGCCGTTGGACCCAACTGTTTGTTTGTTTGTTTTTTTTTTTACGTCGGCTCCTTCATGAACGTGTCGGAAAAACTCCCAATCAGTCGGATTCGCCGAAATAATGGAAAACCTGGTGACCTTTGATATGGCACATTAATCCTTCGGATCATAAATGGTTTGCATTGGATACGGATACGACGGGTTTTTTTTTTTCATTTTGAGAATTTTTTTTTGAAAACTATGGTTATTTATAAAAAAGAAGTGTGGTCAACAATGGCTATTTAGGGACTTTCCCTTTGTTTATTTGTTTAATAAAGCATTAATGAGATGGTGTAATGATAAGCACAAAGACTACTTTACATTTGTTGATGCTATTCGTGTTTAAGAAAAATATAAAAAATATTATTAAAAACAAAGTTGTGTTTAAAATAAATATTTTTTTTATAGTAAACTAAAGATAACACTTTTATCGAGTATTGGTACCACACCGATATTATAACCAACTGATACCAAAAAAAAAACATTTTTGCTGGTAAAATTTAAACTTTTATGTAGTATCCACTAATATAACTCCATTCTTAAAAAAAACAAAAGAAAAAAAGCAACAATTAAACTATTCTTAGACTATCTACAGCGGACCTATACGTTGGAGGCTCTTGGAAGCCCTTAGCATTGGAGAATGTTCATTCATAAAAGCCTATTAGGTAAAGTGTCCTTACACAAAGGTATGCGTTTGTCTCAGTTCCTGTGAAAAGGTGGGACCAAAGTAAAAAAAAAATTATTTAAATATTGTGTGTAATATGTAGGTGATGAGATGGTAATTAAAAAGGTTAAGGATATTTGTAGGGTTGGAAATAAAATTAAGGTTTTTAAGGATTCATAATAATATTATGTGGCAGATGATGTAAAAGTTAAGAGCGTTTAAGGACGCCCATAAGGGCATGTGTACTGGGCAAGAAAAGAGGCGAAAAGGATCGATTTTTTTTGGAACCCCCCTTCCCCTCGCGCCGATAAGAGGGGCGACAGGGGGGACAGATATGTCACCTGCTATTGTTTAAAAATATTATTATTTTATTGTTATGTGTGTGGTATATATATATGTATATATTGGGCTACAACACTACTATAGTCCTAAAACAAAAATCTTCTCTTTATCACATATCAAAAATCGTCTCTAATTTATAGCCCTCATTGCATATAGCCTAACATTGTGGATAGACTGATATAGCGTAAGAAATTACTTAATATGTTAAAGAAATGTGTCAGAAAATAAAGAAGTAAAATGTAATAAACTAATAATATAAAGAAATAAAACCTATATTTCTTTTCAATTTCAAAATAGGTTTTGATGTGTTTTAACAAGGGAGATTTCTCTATTAATCCCCTTGTCCCTCATTTGTTTATTTGAAATATAACTTTTAATTTATTTTTATTTACTTATTTAATTGATCTTTTATTTATTTAATATGAATATTATTCCTCTTTTTTAATATATTATATTACTTAAGTCTCATATTTTGATCCCTTAAAACATGAATCATTTTCTTATTAAGCGAATGATTCAAAATAAATTAGATTGATTAAAAGGACTATGTAAAATATTCAGTTTTTTCATCTTGCTATGTCCCATTAATGCTATTTGGTTATCCAATAAAATTAGAATAACATTTTTAGAAAATCAGAACCATTCGTGTTTACCTAAGCGTGACATAACATTTTTTACTTAGATGAGCGCGACTGTTGCACAAAACCATGACGAGCATAAACTAATCAAATATTCCATTCACTTTAATCTTATATCTAGGGTCGTGTTAGGGACACCCCACCACATCACCCTATACGTCACGTATGAAGCTATACGCGGCGTATTAGGGTACGATTTGACGTCCTAACCTGGCTCTATCATAGGGTTGTCGGATCGTACGGGCTATACACCGCGTATAGCCCTATAAGCGGCGTATTGGCTTTTGTATATTATTGGAGCCCGGCTCCCTCCCCGCCCTCTCCACCATTTCTTTTTTCCTTTATTTTTTTTTCTTAACCCTCACCCTTTTCATTCAACCAACACCAACAACCATATATGTTTTCGGAGTCGGACGAGAAGATGCCGGACGGCTAACGGTCAGTCGGAGTTAAACCATGTATGTTTCTGGAGTCGGACGAGGAGATGCCGGACGGCGCTAACGGTCAGTCGGAATTAAACCAGGTTTCGTTTTATCTTTATTTTTTACATGTTAGGACATAGTTGTAGATGTTAGGACAGAGAATTGGTGAATGGTTTACTTTAGAAATTTGTCTAGGCACCGACCGTTTGACGGTAACCTTAGTTCGCCGGGCCTCCTAAACTTAAAATAGATTTCCCGTATTGTTACCGTTAGCGCTAAAATTTTTATTATATTATTACTATTAAAATATTAATATTATTATTAAGATATTGTTGTTATGAAAATATTATTGTTAGTAAAATAAAATACTATTATTGTATTTATTAAAATAGTATTATTATTATTAAAATAATAATATTTAAATACTATTTAAATATAAATTATTATATTTTATTATTATTATTAAAATATTATTAGAATAATTATAGTAAAATACTATAAAAATATTAATTATTATATTATTATTTTTA
This sequence comes from Bidens hawaiensis, assembly GCF_021521415.1. Taxonomy (NCBI): domain Eukaryota; kingdom Viridiplantae; phylum Streptophyta; class Magnoliopsida; order Asterales; family Asteraceae; genus Bidens; species Bidens hawaiensis. Next base: position 50,093 of record NW_027497504.1, on the reverse strand, counting down.
TTCTAAACATATAATTATTAGTATTAAAGTATTAATTTTTCTATTATTATTAGTACTAAAATATTATTATTATTAGGTACCTGATGTACGCCAGATAGTCAGATGCCGGGGTTAGGCGGCGACGCAAGACTTTCGGATGTACGTTTGTATAGCGTATTGTATAATATAATATAATTAATATATTACGTTATGTTATATTGTATTATGTTATATTTATGTTAGTGAGTTTTTCTAGAAAAATACACCAGTGTTGTCTTATTATGGCTTTTTTTTTTCCTTTTTTTTATTTCTTTTCTTTTCTTTTGTTATTTTTAATGTTATTTATGATTATTATTAATATTAATATTATTTACTTATCAATAACATATTATTATTCGAAATTCGATAACGGGCGTTCAGTAGCAGGACTTATTTGAGAAAATTGACTGTGCGAGACGAACTTTTAATTTATTGGCTGGTTCCGTTATGGGCATCTTGAATCAGTTACAGTGGCTTACCTAGGAAAACTGGCATTTCCAAACGAACTTTCAATTTCTTGGCCGCTTTCGTTATCGACATCTCAAATCTGGCTCTTCGATTTCTTCGAACTCCAACGATCTTGACCGTCGGTCACCACCGACATCCGTAGTTGTGTTCACTTAAACACATATGAGTCGTCACTAAGCTTAATTTTAGGCTTGTTATTAGTTTTATTTTTAGTTAGGGGTATTCTAAGTTGATCATCTTGCGTATATTAAGAGAATTATCAGCTTATATATATACGTATATATATATAGTAGATGTGCGGTATAAAAATTCATTGCGCCGACATAACCAGCAGCAGATCAAGATACTAGTTTGATGAGTTTGAATCTCTCGGATCCGCGGTATCCGCTAACGGCAGCAAGAACGGGAACCCCTACTTTGAAGAGATAGGTGGAAATTCGGTCATTGCTCAAACATAACGAGCACCAGATTGAGATATTAGTTCGGATTTAGCTGACCGGTTGACACGTATGCAGACGTGGATTTAGGGTTCGGTGTTGACGCATATATTAACACGGTTGTTTATAGCATTGGTTGACATGTTTGCATAATACACAATGAAAGCACAAACTCAAACAACAATCCATACAATAGCAATTGTCTTCGTTATTTTTCTCTTCTTCTTGTTTGACTGGTCGTTGAAGAGAATTGCTATTGTATGGATTGTTGTTTGAGTTTGTGCTTTCATTGTGTATTATGCAAACGTGTTAATATCAGCGTCAACACCGAGCCTAAATCCACGTCAGCATACGTGTCAACCGGTTCAGGTATGTCCGGACTAATATCTCAGTCTAGTGCTCATTAAGCTGGAGCAATGACCGAATTTCCACTTATCTGTCCAAAGTATGGGCTCACGTTCTCGCTGTCATTAACGAATACCGCAGATCCGAGAGGCTCAAACTCATCAAACTAGTGTCTCAATCTGCTGCTGGTTATGTAGCCGCAATGAATTCTTATACCGCACATCTACTATATATGTATACGTATATATATACGCCGATAATTCTTTAATATACGCAACATGACCAACTTAGAATACCCACAACTAAAAATAAAACTAATAACAAGCCTAAGCTTAAGCATAGTGACGACTAATATGTGTTTGAGTAAACACAAATACGGTTGCCGGTGGTGGCCGAAGGTCAAGACCGTTGGAGTTTGAAGATATCGAAGAGGCGGATTTGAGATGCCGATACCGAGAGCATCCAAGAAAGGGTTCGTTTGGCACTGCCAGTTTTTCCCAAGGTAATCACCGTAACTGATTCAAGATGTCCATAACGATATCAGCCAATAAATTGAAGGGTCGTTTTGCAATGTCAATTTTCCCATAGAAGCCCTGCTACCGAACACTCTTTGCCGAACTGTGAATAATAATATATTATTCATAAATAAAATAATATTAATAATAATTATTATAAATAACAAAAAAAAAGAAAAGAAAAAAACAAAAAACAAAAAACATAACAAGACAAGCTGGTTGGTTTTTCTAGAGAAGCTCCCCTATACGCCGTGAATAGGCCTATACGCGGCGTATTAGTTTGATTCCAACCTGCCCTCCAAAAGCTGGGCAAGGTTGTCAACTCATACCTTATACGCCGCGTATAGGCCTATACAGCGGCGTACTGCTTTTGCTGAATTATTGGAGCCCGGCTCCCCTCCCTTCCCTCCTTTCGTTTCTTTATTATAAATGGAGACGTTGTATCTCTCAACGTTCTACAAAAAAACAACACAACATTTGTACTATATATACCCAGAATGTCTTGGTTTATCCATTTATTTCCAGAGGAAGAGCCGGGTTATGCCGCTAACGATCAGCCTGGCACGTCGTGGTTACCCGACTTGAACCAGGTTTCGTTATATATTTATTTAGTACGAATTTGGTAGTTTTTTTTACTAACACATGCTGCATTACGTTTTGTTAGAAGTATGTCGGGTATGATACCCAGCCCCAACAATCTTACTGTCAGCCCGAACAGTTTTATGGTAACACTGGCTCGCCGGGCTTGCCAAACTTGAACCAGGTTTCGTTAAATAGTCTTATTGTAAATATATGGTTATGTCATTATTATTTTAATATTCTTATTTATTATTAAAATATTATATTTTATTTTTTTATAGGTATTATTATTTATTTATTATTATCACTAGCACTGTTGTTTGAATTTCTAATTTACGTATGGTAGGAGTACTTCGTGTCGGATTACGGTAGTCAGCTGTCGTACCCGTCTTCTGTCGCCAGGTCGGATTATGGAGGTCAGCCAACGTCATCGTACCAGCCACCGGTAGCAAATGATCCGTTTTATGGAACTGAGTCTTCATCGCACCATGGGCGAAATGATCAAGCCGGGCCAAACCCAAATAACGAAGATGGGTACGATGACGACTATATATGCGAGGTGAAGGTTTCGTATAAAACAGATGCTGTAAGACACCGTGTGTTTTGTTTAAGTTAATATTGTTTGTTTGTATGTTATTTAATAAACGGCTTAAGAATTAGCGTAAAATGTTTCATATTTTTGAGAGCCGCGAGGAGCTGGAGAAATGGGTAAAAATTAGAGGACGGGAGCATGGGTTTGTTGTTGTGGTCCAGCGGTAAAGGAAAAATATCGTGGACCTTGCATGCAATCGTGGAGGCGAACCCAAAATAAAGGCAACGGTGAGACGTGCCGGCAGCATCAAAAAACGCTGTCCGTTTAAGATCCTGGGCAGGTACGACTCGAGGGGTGCATGTTGGAGGGTTCAAGTGGTAAACGAGACTCACAACCACGATCCCGTTGAATTCGAGGAAGGGTGTGCGTCTTTTAGAAAAATGAACACCGACCAGCTGGATATGGTTGAGAGTTTACACAGGGCTATCGTCCATAGATGACCCTAATAAAAAGAAAAGTTTTTTCGCCAAGTTCTTGTCTACTATTCCAGGGAGATCTAAAAAGAAGGAGCCATAAAAAAGAGAGGATCCTCGGGGGCGTCCCAAAAAACCAGATCCCTCGAGGCACAGCGCATACACCCCCGCTCCAGCTCCTCAGACATAGCTCCTACAACCCATCCTCCTCACACGGGCCCAGCCAAGAAACCCCCACCCCATCCTCGCTGACTCGTTCGTTGTCCCAGTCAGCGTCGCGGTTTAAAACTCCTCGTGGACGACCTAAGACATCGAAACCTACGGGAGCTCACCTCGGGTTTCCTTTGATGGTTTCGCCAACACAAGTACCGACGATAGAAACGTTTAGGAGCGTCATTCCTAGCTGGGCCCAGTCGTTGGTCGCAGACATAAAAAACGTACGCCCAGACGGTAACTGCGGTTTTTGATCAATCGCAGTGGGTTTGGGGATACATGAGAAAGTTTGGCCGGATATTAGGCGAGCGATGCAGAACGAGCTGGAAACGAACGAAGGGTGGTGGAGGGCGATGTTCAACAAAGAGGATGACAGATTGTATGGCTGGGTTCATTCCAGCATTCCGTACTCCAACACGGTCAAACTGGCGCCGCCGAGTCGTTGGTTTAGCTTACCCGGTCACGGGCATGTGGCTGCTCAGACATACGCGTTTGTGTTAGTCAACTTAGCTGGAAATCAGACCGAATCTTACTTCCCATTGAGAATCGGTCCTGATTTGGTTCCGGATCCACCGGTTATAGGCATCGCTAACTGGGGAGGTGATCACTGGATATATATCAACCTGGTAGGGGATTTCCCAATGCCTACGCCAAACCTTAATTGGGAAAGAAGCGTCGTACCGGCGGCGCTCGAATGGAAAACACGGTTCGGACAGCATTTGAAGGAGTACGAAGACATACGCCAGGGTTGGCGAAGGGAATCCTCTAACGTAGATCTAGACAGCTTATAGAAGACATTGTATCAATGGACAAAAAATTTATAATAATAATAATAAATATTAAATAATAAATAATTTTAATTTTAATAATAATAATTAAATAACAAATTAATATTAATATTAATAACTAAATAATATAAAATAATAATAATAAATAATAACTAAATAACAAATTATTATTAATATTAATAACTAATAAATAATAAGTACTAATAAATAATGAAAATTAAATAAAAAATAGGCCTAATACGCCGCATATAGGCCTATACGCGGCGCATTGGCACCCTTATATCAGTCGCCGACAGCTCAACAGCCACATACTTTCAAATTTCAAACTCCCGCCCGATCAACCGAGCATCCGAGCATCCACACACGAGCCTATATCGGACGGACACCGACCGGAATACCAAACGAGCCGACGAGATTTCACTCAACACCGACACGACATGGAGGTAATTTTTTAATATTATGTTGATGATGATGATTATGTTAACGTGATGATGATGTATTGTTGATGATGTGATGATGATGATCCTGTTGTTTGGATGGATAAAACCGTCGGCCGGAGTCCGCTGTAAAATGGCGGGAGTCCGGCCGTCGGTTTACAGGGACTATCAGACGCGGCGCATAGCCCTATACGCGGCGTCTAATATAATATTTTTTTGTTTTATTATAAATATTTATTATTAGTATTTATTATTATTATTATTAATATTGTTGTTGTTATTGTTATAATAATAATTATTATTATTTATTATTATAGTTTGTGGATGACGAGATTGAGGCCGAGATCAAGCAGGTGGGGCAGGGCCGCGGACCCCCCGAGGGCAACGACTTGTTGCTCACCTACCCTCATGTGCAGTTTGATGAGGGTTCTCCCGCCCACACACGATACATTCGCCTACGCCGGATGCACCCGTTTCCTAGCACGATTATATCCTGGTCGTTTTTGGAGTCTTGTGACGCGCACCAGCGGGCGGCTGAGTACATTGCCGATGCTTCAGTATGCCACTATCAGCCCACCGAGAGCTGACACTGGAGGTTTACTGCACAATACGCGTTACGTAACTTTACTCCACATTGTTATGTTTATATTATATTATATTATATTATATTATATTTTATTATATTATATTATATTATATTATTGCAGGCCCCGCGCGCCTGGTACGCCAGAGATTCAGATGAGGGTGCCAGGAGCCGATACGACACAGTCGGAGGTTTACTTCCGCATGTTCGAGCATGACGTCCATCTCTCGATGGAGGAGTTCGTGGATGCTCTGGGCTTATACACCGCGCAGGAGGTACGCAGCCCGATATACACGGAGAGCATCCACCAGATGCCGGAGGACGAGCTGCGGGTATGGTGGCGGGCCATCAGCGATCACGACTTCGGGGATAGGACCTTGGACACCAGTTCCAAGGTCTCGGCTATTAGGGACCCGCTGCACAGGTACGTTCTTAAAATGTATTTTATTGTTTAGTATAACATAATATATATTAATAATATAATATATTATATTATATTATATTATATTATATTATATTATATTATATTATATTGTTAATAAATTATATTATCTTATATTACACATGTACCTTCACAGGCTGATTGCGAAGTCTATCGCGGGTCGCAATCAGGGCGCGGAGCACTGCATCCTTCGCTAGGGGGTTTGCAGACTATTTTGTCGGCTACCAGTTCAGGCAGGGACGAGGGTCTTTGATGGGTGGCGGGTACGTCACCTAGCTTGCGATATCTCTGGGCCATGGAACCCTGGTGGACGGCCTGTGTATCACTCCGACCCCTCCTAGCCCGCTGGATCGCCTCCGTTGCGGCGGCATGCACATTGTGCGTTCGTTCCACGGGCCCAACGGCCGGCAGGACCGACTGGTGGCCGGGGCGGGGGCACGTGCGCCTTACGTCCCGGTGCCTTTAGTCGAGCCTCCCCCGCTCGCAGCACCGGAGGTGGAGCTTGTCCATGAGCCTGTCGACGCGGGGGAGGGGGCCGGCGGGGATTCGGACGACGATGGTGCCGGACGTGAGGATTCGGGAGCATCTCAGGTACGTTTTAATATATTAACGTTTTATCGTTTCTTTTAATTCGACTTCGTATTAAACGTATTTATGTGGTTTTGTCGTTAAAGGCCGACGCAGCACGTTCCACGCACATATCGCGCGGTGTGTCTGGGTCCCGCCACCGACGCTAGGTTGGAGGCCCTAGAGTTGGAGATGAGGCGGATGTCGCGCCAGATTGACTGGCAGATGAGCCAGATGTCGCGCCAGATCGACTGGCTTGTTGGCAGTCGGGTAGCGGAGCTTTCTGGACAGCAGTACACCGTGCCACCGCCACCCCCCTCCTTAGTTTTTGACCACGAGACGAGCACGGGGCGACGACGTGGATGCCCCGGACGGTTCGGGGCCGAGGCGCAGGGGAGAGGATGACGCCGGCGTTGGCGACGCGTTCGGGGGGCTCGTGGGCCACGACGACGACATGTGCATGGGGAACTTCACGTAGATTTTATGTTCTAGTTGTCGTATTTTCTTTTATTTGTACAGATTTAACAATGATTTTTGGTATATATATGTGTTAACTGTTTTTCACCGAAAAGATATTAAATAATAAATAAATAATTAATTAATATATAATGATAATAATAATAATAATAATAATAACAAAATAACAAAGAAAAAAAAACATAATAACACAAAATTGGTTGGATTTTCTAGAAACACCAACTCATACGCCACGTATAGGTCTATAGCCGCGTATAGACCGGTGTTTTAGCAATTAGGCAGTGTCCCTAGAAAATCCGACCTAAAACCACTTGTGGCGTGACGGTAGTAGGTAGATATGACAAGAAACATGAATTATTTTCCATTATAGATTCCATTTCATTATTAACTGTTTATTTCCATGCATAAAGCTAAACCTAGAGATCTCATTGTTTCATCAGATAATCTTGGATCCTCATCTACATAGTAACTCTATCTTTGCTTTTGTCACTTCCTTTTGCACGGTCAATTGGTCCCACCTTTCATGTTGTCAGTGTTTTTTACGTTAATATAATTAATTTCTTTAGTTATAACTTATTTTATCTCCTTATGATATACTAGTTTGAAGCCCGTGTATTACACGGGTAATTGATAAAAATTTTAAATCTTAACCATTAAGTAAAATACAGTCAATAAAATGGTCATATGTTGTTAATACAATTATAATTTACATTAAAATTACAGAAATTACATAATTAAGATTCCAAAAATATATTACAAATAATTATATGTATTTTTATTAAAAACAATATGTATATTTGATATTTAAACACAATTACATAGCCACTTACTTGGTCTAATGGCAAATGAGTATTACTAACAATCAAGAGGCTGTGGGTTCTACCATCACTTGGACATGTTTAATCATTTTTCTATACAAAAGTTTTTTACACAATCCAAATTATAACCAAGTAAGCCCATATAAAAATTATAACGTTTAAACCCAACAAAATACTTCTTTTATTTAAGGCTTAAAAAAATGTTCGCCTTCGGCCCAAAAGTTTTTTTGCTTTCTCGGAGCCGGCCCTGTATAGCTTTATTATTTTGAATATAAACCATAATAAACACTTTCATTATGCACTAACCAACATATAACACTAACGTAAACCAAATACGTTGTATTTGTATAAAAATAAAATTAATAAGTTAATATAATACTGAAATTATGTAAATAACTAATGAGAACGATATTCTATATTTCAATATCTTAAATGATTTTGGAAAACGTAAATAGTGGAATAAGATTGAGGCAGATTTTTTGGTTTAAAATTTTGAATACTTTTAATTAAGTAATTTGTCTTATAAGGCATATTAAATTAACTATATTTAAATATATAAAAATATATAAATCAACTCATATAATATATGTTTATGAAGCATTTTGATATGAATTATGCAATAAAATATTGAAAACTAAATATTAATCTTTTTATTGCTAAAACATTTTATGCTACACAAAAAAGTCATATAAATAAATGATTAATTTCATATGTACATTTACAAAAGAACAGATAGTTCATATAGTAAATCGTTATACATATGGATTATAGTTATAAATTCAACTTCAATTATTTAATGCTAAACACCATGATATATATAATAGGTATTTTTCATGTTTGCAATATTTATACAAAATGTTTGGAGAAAATTAAAAAAATACACATTTTCTTGAGTTCAAATGCATATGAGAAAAATATTAAATCCAAATTTGAAACCAATCTTATATAAAAATATTATGCATTATTGCTCGAATCTCAGTTTAAAAACAATTTGTAGTTTATAATACAAATCCAAATTCTTTGACAATGATGCACATTTATTTATTTATTTATTTGCAATTACCCGTGACTTTTAAATTTTATTCTAACAGACCTGCAACTTCAATTTTTATATTTCAATATTTTCTTATTTCACCATTAATGTTAATAAATGAATCAGTTAGGATTTACATTTAATAAAAATATTGAATTTATTTATTAAAATGACTTAAAAGATAATGACCATATATTAAAATTGGTTGAAAAAAATATGAGGATGGCTATAAGATTGACAAGTGGCAAAAGTGGTAGTCTTTTATTATAATAGATAGATGAGTTATAACTTATAAATTATATGAATATTGGTTTTAAATAATCCCAACTATGCCCTATTGGTAAATAACAATCTCAATTTTACACTTGCCTACTGACAGTCCCAACTATTGGTGTATTTGTTTTTAACGGGTCGCGACTAACGGATGACTAACTCCGTTAGTCTAATGCTTACGTGGCATGCCTAGTTGTCAAAGACTTGATTACGTGGCAACTTATGTGGCAACCAAGCATAATAATAATAATAATAATATCCCTAATTCCCTACCTTTTCTTTCCCACCACTATCTCCAGTATTCCGGCCACCACCATCTTCCTACATTCAGCCATCCTCCACCACCCTACCAAATCCACCACCGTCACTGCAATCTGCGATTAATGGCGAGCCGAGCATATCTGGAGCATTGTACTAGGCTTCGACACTATAATTTTGTCGAGCAGATATCAAGGGGTTTAGTAGGTGATGGCGAGCCAAGAGATAGCAGGTTTGTAGCAGATCGGACTATGTTGTTTGCCAATTTCAAACTTTGTAGCTTAGCCGGAAACGAATTGTTTCTCCGGTGATGGTGGTGGCGGAGATTTGAATATGCATTCCAGCATTGTAAGGGTTCGATATAATTAAGGCTTTTTGTTATGGAATTGAATTAGGCTTTTTGATCTTATAATTGATTCTGATTTAATCGAATATGGTTGTGGCTACGGTTTGGTGGCAGCAGAAATCGAACACCCACCCAATTAGCAACCGGGAAAGTAGTTGTTGCCACCAGAGACATAGGTACGACGGCGGGTGGTGAGCTGTGTTCCACCGATGGTTGCAAGGGTGGTCGTGTGTTTCGGAGGAAGTCTAAAAAGTGAAGTGTGTGGTGGTCGTGTATTCCGGCGATGGTTGTAGGGATGGTGGGTTGCAAAGAGTCCAACAAGGCAGCCTACTCAACATTATATGCCACGTAATGTTTCCACGTAGATCTTTTTGACAACTAGGCGTGCCACATAAGCATTAGACTAACGGAGTTAGTCATCCATTAGTCGCGGCCTGCTAAAAACGAATGCACTAATAGTTGGGACTGTCAGCATGCAAGTGTAAAGTTGGGACTGATATTTACCAATAGGGCATAGTTGAGATTATTTAAAACCAATATTCCTAAATATAAGATGTTTGAAAGTTAAAGATTGTCAGTGAATAGGTCATAAGTTACAACTTTGCAACTTATAACTTATATAAGTTATAAAAAGTTTAAATAAAGAATCCCAAACACCCCCGCAAAGCGTTTCTATTGAAATCTCTCTCTCCCTCCTTGAAAAAACACATTTCTATTAATAATTTATCTAACGTCTCATATCTCATTCTCTATCTCGATCACCATCTCTATATTTTCTTTTTTTATTTCTTTTTCTTCTTCCATTCTTGATGTGCAAACTCAAATGCTTATAGTGTAAAAAGTCTTCTCTAAAAAACAACTTGGAAGAAATAAGATCATAATATGGTCAGGGTCGTCTCTGAGAATCGTTTAAAAAATTTTGGCCATAGGTGAAAATTTTTTGAGGCATTAAGTAAAAAGATTTTTTTCATTGAGTTTAAGCAATTAAATTTTATATTTGCTTACTTGGGTATAATTTGGGTTGCGCAAATTTTTTTTATATAATAATGGGTTTAAATGAGTTGAGTAATTTGGTTTAAGTATTAACAGCACATAATTTTTTTTCAAAAAATACATATATAACTTTTTTTAGTTCGGGCCTACCGAGGTGATCAGGCCGTGGACGGTCGACCTCTCCGCCCCCTTCATAGCCCGCCCTGGAGATGGTGAATAAGAAATTTTAGATTTAAGAGTGTCTTCGTACATAGGAAAAGTGCGGATACAGTAAGGTGTTCTATATGTTTATCATTTAGAACGTGTTGTTTGTGTTTATTTTATTTTATTTTATTTTTTATTTGTTATCGTGTTTTCATATGAGATTTACACGAATCATTTTCCAAGTATATGTTTACAAATAACTATTTCATAGTTTGTGATCAGGTTCTTAGATCATATGTTATTAATCATCTTGAGATTAATTCTCAATTATTACGCGGGCTTAGAGTTAATATTTGTGTCCTGTATGTTTATTGTTCGTTGTATTCCATATTCAGTACAAGCTACAACTCTCTATAACTAGGTGAACCCAATATTTTGAAGTGCAAAAAATAGGGAGTCATAATTGTTAAAAACCGGCATATTAAAACTCGGTGTTTGAAAGAGTAGTAAGTAATCCTGGAGTGTGAAGTGTTGTAACCCAAGAATTTGTAAGATTGAAAACCAAAGTTTGTGTTTGCGTTTCATGTTTGTCTCGACGAGTCGTCATTTAGCAATTGTGTAAACAGGGTATTTTTATAGTTTATATAATTTGTTCAATATGTTGTATACAAATTATCTATTTGAGCATTGTTCAATATGTTGTTTAAAAATTATCTATTTGAGCATTGTGTTTGATGGTAGAATCAAGCATACAATTTTAGATTTTATGTATCTATTTACACTATTAAAACAATAACTTTTTCTATAAATAACATTCATTCTTATAATTTTCTATTAATAAAATAATTCAAAATTAATTAAATTTAATTTAACTTAATTACATTCAACATATTTCAATCTATTATACTATTAATGCATGTGTTCCTTAATGAGTTGGGGTTTTTCTTTTCAAAGTTTCATGATAGTTATTTATTATTTTGGTTTCATTTCGGTTTTTGGTTGTTGTTCGGTTTTAGTTTTTATAAATATGTTTCTTTTCGGTTTGATTTTTTTAGTTTCATTTTTTATGGGTTTAACTTTATTCAGTTTTTTGTTTCGGTTTTTATAGTTTTTGTTTTTGGTTCGGTTTTAGTTTCCCAGTTTCATTTCGGTTTTTCTTTTAGTTTTATTGGTATTTGGTTTTAGTTAGGTTTTTGGTTTTGCTTTAGTTTTTTTCAATTTAGTTTCGTTTCAATTTGTATTTAGTTTGTTTGATGATTGGTTTAAGTGTCTATTGAAAAATGAAATAATATGAAGGGTTCACAAATTAAGTAAAATGTTCGCATGAGTTTCAACTTTCAGGTAGGCTGAAATCATTGAAGTTTTATTCATTTATTTTTGATCTTCACAACTAGTAATAATGAATTCGTATTTGGTAGAAAGAATTTCAAAAGCTAAGAACATTATATGTGTTACCCTTTATTTTTCTTCTTAATCTTCAAGTGTGTTATTTCAATTTTCATTTATGAATATGGGTCATTTTAGAAATGTTTCGATTTGCTTTGGCTCAGGTCAAAATGGATTATTTTAAAAGGGTATCAATTTAGTTATGGTCAACGAGTCAATATAAAAAGGTATTCGTTCAGATTTCAACGGATCTTTTTAAAATCGAATCAATTTGGTTCGGGTCCTACGAGGTCAATTTTAGACGATATCGATTTGGTTCGGGTTAAAATGACTCATTCTCAAAATGTATCGACTGATTCTGGTCAAAACATGTCATTTTAAAAAGGTTTCGATTTGGTTCTGGTTCTTAAAAGCGCTTTAGACGTGCTTCGGCTTATTAGTGTGCAAGACTTTTCACATGAAATGTAAAAGCAATTTTCGTAGTCAGTTAGTCACTATGTTTGTTAGATTGGTGTATGAATGTTTATGTCGATCATCAATCGTGTTCCCGGTCTAGAAAGAAAAGAAACCTGAATCATTTATGTTCCCAATCCAGGAAGAAAAGAAGCCTGAATCATTTATGTTTTAAACATTCTACTATGTAACATCACTTTTTTATAAGTTTATGTATTTTAGTACTTTGTTTGCGTGTGAATATGAATTGCAATTAAAAATCATATTGATGTCTCAAAAAAATATCAAAAAATAACTTGTCGTTTGAAATTATATATGTGCTTACTTGACGATTTATATACTTCCACCCGTGTCGTACACGGGTCAATAACCTAGTACCCAAATTAAACTTAAACTATCATATATATATTCTTACATAATAATTAAAATATTATATATGCCCTCACTAAATAGTTAAAGTATCATGTATACCCACATTCATTAAATAACAATTTAACAAATGACCATTTTTACCAGCTTTTTTTTTCCTAAAATTTTAACTTTCATACATTCCAGTTTTTTAACAAATAGATCATTCTACCCCTTTCCATTACATAATGTGTTTATACCTTATATTATTATTTTAATTTTGATCAGCGCTTTTTATTTTTGACGACAACCAAATCGTATCTCGTCACTTCATCAAAAATGAAAACCTTTCGAAGGTTTATCGCATCAAATGGTTTACATTGTAAGCCTTTTATCGAATCTAGTCAAACCATGGTAATTTGGTGATTTTTTAAATTGAATGAATTGGGTATATATAATATATTAATAATCTTTTAAGGTTGTATATAATATTTTTAGTTTTGCGTGGATATATGTATATATGATATTTTCAATATTTATAAGGATACATACGAAATTGCCCATATTTTTGATGTTTAAAAAACTCGAGGTAAGTGACTATAAAGTATAAATACACATTATTTTTTTTCCTACATTTTTTTTGAGTAAATTGTGGTTTTGGCTCATGTGGGTTATATCTCATTCATCCCAAAATGGAATTTTTGTATGAATGAGCCACTGAGGGTTAATTTTATAGCCTTATGGGCCAAAACCGTAAATAAATTAAACGCCGGGGGTTTATTCATACAAAAAAATTGACCGTGAGTTGAATAAGCTACGAGACATAAATCACATGATCCAAAACATCAATTTACTCTATTTTTTTGTAACGACCAATTCCTTTACCCACCCGATAACTAATCAGACACATGGTTTTAACCAATCAAGTTAAATGGGTAGTGACATCGAATAGATGTTTAAGTATCCAATATTATCTTGTCATCAACCTCATGATGTAGAAGATAAAATAGACGCTTAAAAACAAGCTACAAAAGGTGAAACAAAACATGCGGGCCACGACAACTTTCGTTTTAAAACTAAGAACTTGTTCCGTAAATAAGGACACTCAAACTTGCCTAAGATTTTGATGTCTTATTTGTGTTTTCTATTAGTTACTTTCAAAGCTGTTGTAACAAACGATATATTATTAAAAAAAATAGGTATTCATACTTATAAAATCCTGGATATCTAGAAACTATTATATAACTTTTTTTAGGTTCTTAAACTCTTTAACTAAATATGCCAAAAACAATGTTATTACATAGGCACCCATAGGCCTGCAAACAAACCAAACGCATATGAACAAGGCCTGGTTCATTTTTGTTTGTTAAAGAAATAATGTGTTCATGAATGGTTTATAAACACTTACAGAACAAGGTTTTATGTTTCTGTTTGTTAATTAAGAAAATGAATGTATTCACGAACGATTCACGAACACACATAAAATCGGTGGAGTCGGCCTACAGATTGAGATCGATGTGTTCCTCAATGTGAATAATGAGGAAGGAAATGGGAACATTTCAAAAACAGTGCGAGAATATGGTTCCTATTTTATGTTAGGGATAATAAATTAACGAATAGAAAATGTTTAGAAATAAATAAATAAATATACAAAACTTTCATGAACAACATATACAAACAAACATGAACAAACGTTCATGAACACAATTGAAAGAACAGGGGCTCCGTTCATATTTGTTTGCTTAAATAATCAAACGAAATTTCATGTTCTTGTTCGTTCATTTGTTAAACGAACTTCTCGTCGAATGGTTCACAGACTATTCGTTGAACGCTTGGTTCATTTACAACCCTAAGGGGATGTTTGGTACAGAGAATGGAAAAGGAGAGAAAATAGAAATGGAAATGGAATTGTAGAGAAAGAGAATTGGTATGGAGAATGAGAATCATTTATCTTGTTTGGTACACGAGAAAATAAACAGAGAACTCTACCATTCCCAACCCCACCTCCACCCAACCTGACACCACTCACCACCGCAGCCCCACCACCACCAGCACCACCACCACAGCACCACCACCACAGCCCCACCACCCCCACCACCACAGCCCCACACCACCAGCACCACCACCACAGCCCTTTCTTCAACCACAGCCCACCACCACCGGCTGCCGCCACCAAATCCCCTTCTTCAACCACAGTACCCAAGAAATTAAAAAGATTCAAATTTTTGGAACATAAGATATAGAAAAAGGAGGCTCAGATCTGTCATCACTGCCTCTTTGGAGATTTTGTGGTGGTGGTTGTGGTGGCGATGATGATGATGATGATAATCAGAAGCCACCTGCGACCACCGTCGATTTCCACCACCACTGTCACCCACCTGCGACCACAATCACCCGACCATCTGAAAACCCTAACCTACCACGAACCACCACTTGAAACCCTAATCTCCGTTCACCCGTACCACCTGCAACCTACAACCGGTTACCATCTCTGTGTTCACCACTGCGAACGGCGGAGACGGGGTGGTGGTTGCAGACTTGGAGACGAGGTGGCGGTTGCAGACTTGGAGACGAGGTGGCGGCCGGAGACGGGGTGGTGGCCGGAGACGAGGTGGTGACATGCTATGAGGAGGCTGCTGAGAAATGGATTTCTCTTTGTTTTAAAGAGAAATGGAATTCTCTAGTTTTAGAGAAATAGAAAGAGAAATAGAAATGAAAAGTGGAAAACAAACAAAAGAAATATTTCTAATTCCATTTATCCCCAATCAAATCTCTCTACCAAACACCCCCTAAGAGATTCACTAACTTTTCACTAAAAATGCATAACAGTTTAAGTGAACAAATTTAATCCTTCTTATTATTTTTTTTGTAATAAAAATATGAATGGGAAGATTTAATTGGTTGGAACAAGGTATGTCCCCACACTCTTGTTTATTTACATTTTTACACCCTTTGGCGCCCTCTCTTCAACATGCTGAAACGATTTAGCAAACAAAAGTAGGGTGATCTACACATGAATGGTGTGAAACAAGGCTACACCAAACATGATCCGAGACCCATGTTCACATAGAAAACGTAACCAAAGACCATACTTTAATGTGCATGTCTGGTTTTAGGCTCAATTGGTTTCAGATGCACACGTTTAGGGCACAAGTTCAAGACCAAGATCGAGTTGTGAGTCACTTCAATACCCTTGTTAATTTCTTCAAAATTTTCAATTTTGCATTTAATTTCTTCAACTATGAAATAAATTTTAATGATTTTTTGGATTCACAATTTCTATTTATTTATTTTTTTTGTTATAAACATGTGATTATGGAGTTGATTTGAATAAAAGTTGATATTTTTACATATACTAAAGTGGTCTATGCTTTTGTATACCTAATAAATGGATCTTATTGGTTTTGATCAAAATCTATTTTACTTTTGTTACTTTTGGAATTATGGAACAAGATGATTTGGGTGCGGTTATGACATGATCTCTTTTGGTGCTTAAAAGGATCTTGTATGGCTTTTACCACACTAGAAGTCATGTCTTTTTTTAGGTGCGTTAGATTTTGTGCATGACGCATTTCTTTATATGTTCTCTCTCATATGCATAGTAGTTTCAACTTTCAAGAAAGGATTTGTGGGTTCGACTTTGACTAGGACTTGACATGTAACGGGTTTGCTTGGTGGGGATACCGTTAGATCATGGCTATCTTGGTTCTTTTATCCACTTCATCAAAGGGTTTTGGCTACTATTACCCTTCAAAGAGCGGGAAGTTTTCAAAGTCAATGTATAGTTTTCCATCGTCAAGATTACTGAAAAGCGACATACTAAAACCCAACATGTTTGACCTTTGTAATTTTCACGTGTCAGACTTCAAGAATCTACTTTTGGATTGAAGCAAATAATCCCTTAGTCTCAAAAATTCTATATATGTTTATATAAGATCAGAATAATTTTAGAACTTCCAACTAATTTAAGTATTTTACGACCTTTTAATAACCAATCATTTTATTTATTTTTTCATATGTTTAGTATTATTTTATGGTAGTTTTGTAATTTGTAATATGCAATTTTCTATATTACGTATACTTTTAAAATAGTAATAGACCGGTTAAAATGATATTCCATTTTTTAACTATATTAAATAGTTAATCGATATGACAATGTGCAAGGTATGTACCTCGACTTTTAACTGAAGCCCATATGATAACTTAAAAATGCCGCATCAATAATGTTAGTGGGCCGATGGATTCTCTTTCATTGGCACATGATGATAATGGGCCGGTGGAAACCTTGAACGGACGTGAAATTATGCAAAGGCCCAACAATGAAGATTTGGCCTAACGGTATAAAAAAAAAGTGAATAAAAAATTTCTTTTCACTATTTCAGAGATGTTTTAAGTCTCGTAGTTGTCAATAAATGTATAACTTATACAATGGTGGTGTTTGATTTTATAGAAAAGCTATTCTTTTCTTTTGTCTGCGTCGCGCAGACCACCTGCAGAGGTAGGAGTCTGCAATGCGTTTATTTTTTAGAAGACATTTTATTTAAAAACGTCTGTACGTCTTCTTATCCCATAAGACATGGACTACA
Organism: Bidens hawaiensis; assembly: GCF_021521415.1. Classification (NCBI taxonomy): domain Eukaryota; kingdom Viridiplantae; phylum Streptophyta; class Magnoliopsida; order Asterales; family Asteraceae; genus Bidens; species Bidens hawaiensis. The sequence continues at coordinate 32,581 of NW_027497504.1, read as the reverse complement.
CACTTCTTAGCTCTTCAAAGAATTAAACCCTACTCCTTCACAAAAAAAAAAAAAAAAAAAAAAAAACTTGGCTTCCCTCTCCCATCCTTCACCCACCGCTGCCCTCTCCTCCAACCCACCACCGCCCTCTCATCCACCCCACCGCCGACTTTCCTCTCCTTCACCCCACTGTTGCCCTCTTCTCCACTCCACCATTCGCTCCCTTCCCATGTACGTTTTACAATTTCAAGTTCATCTTTAATTTGCTCTTGCATGCAAGGTCTTTGTAGAAATGCCTATGTGGCATATTTGTTCGAATTGTGATTATGTTCTTTCTCATTATTATCTTGCTTTATATGTTAATTATTATCTTGCTTTGTCATCTAAATTTTGTTTCAAAATTTCAAAGCTAAAATGTTTTAAAAAGTTAACGGTTTGTGATATGTTAAGGTGTTAATTAAGCACTTGGTTTGAGTATGTTTAGGTTTGATTGAGCACTTGGTTTGAATATGCTTAGGTTTGAATTAAGCACTTGAATTAACCTTTTTTAAGTTTAAATGTCGGTTTATTTAATTTTAGATTATTTTAGCAGTTTGCATACGTTAAAAAACAAACAATCTTCTTCTTGCAGAATGCAGACATTTTACATCTGAAAAAAACGAACAGCACCTATATGAATTGTCGTTAAACAACATAAAATAAAATAATCTACTAATTCATTATATTTGTTTTGTTAATCTAATTTTCTTAGATAGTAAAACTATATAAAATTCAAATAGAAATGAATGTATAATCATCTTTATATTGGAATCAACGGGTCTCGTATTTGGTTAGCATGCTTAGGTAGCTTGATTTTGTAGTTGATTATCGTGGGCTGTTGCAAGTTGGTCGCAAACAGGACGGTCACAAGTTAGCTGTAAAACAGGGCAGTCGCAAGCAGGGGCGTAGCTTAAGAGGGACCGGGGTTGGCCCGGTCACTGCCGTTTTCTCCGTTAATAGGGTAAATTTCGTGATTTTTCCCGAAAATTTTTATAGGTATTAAGCGTGGTCACTGCCAAATTATTTTTCCAAAGAGCTACCGGTTACTACCAATTTTTTTTTTTAATATAATACCCATTCGTTTGATTTTTTTTATAAAACCTCACGGTTTTTATAAACAAATGTTATAAAAATTGTAAAAAACTTAGCTTTTAATAGCACTCAAATTTGAAGGGGCTTGTTGTAAATTGTTAGATAACATAACTTTGAAAAAAAAGAAAACAGGAATTTTAAGAAAGGATCGCCCTAACCTGCTGCTTCCCTTCTGCCTTCTGTTCTATCTAAGTTCGCCAATCGGCACCGCCCACTGACCCACCGCCGTCCGCGCTCATCCACTGCCGCCGCTCATCCACCGCCGCAAGGTAATACTTTATCTGCTCTTCCTTTGTGTTATTGTGTTGTTAAATCAATGATTATAAAATTATGGTTTGTAATTGTAAATTGGGGATTTAGGAAAATTAGTCAATTAAGCTTGTAATAGGTATTGTATGATGAAATTTTACTCGAACTTACCCTATTGAATTTTCTTAATTAGGTCTAGTTTTTTTATTGTAAGAACAATCGTTTTGAATGAATGGAAAAAAAAATTATATATATGGATGTCATATTGTTTGATCCGACCCGAACCGAACCACCGCCACGGCCCGAACCACCGGCACGAACCGAATCGCCGACCCGAAAATTTTTGGGTCCGGGACTTTGGTCACCGCCATGGCGAAGCCCAAGCTTCGCCACTGGTCGCAAGTAGAATGAAAAGCATGATGATCCATGTTGGTCGTAAGAATATATACATATGTTTAGTCTCTATCAGACTTCGGTCCCAAAAACAGTCACAACATATTAGCGACGAGGGTTTTGTGACAACCAATATCCGTCAAAAGAGGCTTTTAGCGATGATTGACGGTCATAATACCAAGTTATATTTTAATGACATACATTACCATGTCTATTATACTTACATGCAAATATTGGATTTATCAATGTTTTCAATTTACAATCTCAAACAATACTTTGGAAATATGGACATTTATCGTCTTTGAATCAAAGTACGCCTTGTAGTAGAAGGTTCTTGCAACAGTCAGGAACGTCTGCTTCAGATCCCGATCAAGATCATTGGGTGAGTCGCACAATACAAGTTGCACTAGTTCTTGCATTTTCGAATCTATCGTGGCATAACTTCTAGTCCCATTGTCACGTGTGACGCAATTCTCCTGTCGAGATAGAAATTTTATTATAAGTGAATCAATGGAAAGAAAATCTTAAGAACATACGAATTGAAAATAACTCGACTTTTTCGAAACCTAAATAAAATGTTTTATACATATATATAATTTTAAGAATTTATAATAGTATTATTGTGATTCATTGTAAAAGTTTAATGTATTTATCTTTATAAAAATTGGAGCATTGAATTCTGAATTACCATACGGTAACCTTAACCTAGCCGGGGCGGGGTGCTACACAAATCTAGTCTAAAAATTAGTGTTTACCTTGAAATCATCAAACCTAGATATTTCATGACAAATATTATTAATGACAGTCGAGAGCCGTTGATATTGAGGATGAGCTAAGACTTCATTCGATACACATCGGCCAGCAATCACGTTTATCATTTGTACCATCAATTCCGCTTCTCCAGTCACACCTACACCATCTTGCCACCTCGTCAACCACATCTCCCACTAATTCCAAACGGCAAAAACACGAGTGTTAGCATTTAGCGACAACATATGGCTAGTTGCAAAAAGAGACCATAAGGATAGGGATATATCGAACTTACAACATGGTGGAGTTGCAAATGGATGTCTTGACTGCGGGTCATGAGCACGTCCAAAGCAAGCTCATGTAGAGTTTCTTTAAGTACGACCATGACCTTGTGCCATGGTTCATTACTGTGTAACCACACAAGGCAAATTAACAATATTGAAAGCTATTACGATGGTTGAAAACCTCCATCGCTAAGTTTTACGTCGCTAAATTGACAATATACTGTTTTCAAGTAGAAAAAAAACGTACTTTGAACATTTTTTGAAAGAAGACGTGTTTCTAAACTCGTCAACAAAAGTTGTTTTGTCCTCGTTTGAGAGCTGTGATGAATCAAAAAACAAAATGGTGTCGACCAATATGGCAGTTTTAGCCCACACGATTCGCTCCTTGGACCTCTCAGGCTCGAATATGTTGGCTGCAGCCAGGTAATAAGCGACTAAAAGGCTTGTGATATTGCTAGTCCCAAACTGTTCAATATCATAATCCACATACCATCTGCGACGAATGTTCAGAAGTAGTTAACTTTAATTAAATGTTTTTATGACTTTTTTTTATCGAATCACAATCAAAACTAAGCAGTCGCAATTTTTTGCGACTGTTTCGCTTCTGAATTTGATTGGTAGCTAATTTTGCAACTGCTATTATTTTGGTCACTGCTTTTTCTAGTAGCTTAGGTTCTGTTTGCTTAAACCACAAAATCTTATAAGCAATTTTTTCATAACCAGAACAAATAACGTTTTACAATAGCGTTTCAATCGTATTATTTATATAGGCGGTTACTAGTTCCATTGGTTTGTTTCCTCGGTGCTTGCAAGTTAACAAAATTATGTGACAAAATAGCAAACTTACTGTTGAATAGTGTTCCATTCGAGCCGATGCATGGCTAGACAGTTATTGTAGTCCAGTTTAGCCATTTCAAGATACGTATTGTTGTTCACATTCCCCATCCTGCATTAATTAATCTTCACTTGTTTGTTTCTTGATGATAGTAAGAATTTACGAGATCCAATAAATAATAACAATAACAACTAATCCAATGTTAGTATTGAGAGTTTTATTCTCATAGTAAACAACTAATAGCAGTACTGTAATTTATGTGTAGATTTATGAAGGTGCGTGAGCTAGTCGTTCTGTAAAGACAAATTAATTTATTATGTGAGGTTTGTTAGTAATAATACCTGTATAAGGTTTTCCCAATCCACACATCATCCTCGCCTCCATACTGCTCCAAGTAACACCTTGTCTCGTGTCGAGGTAGGCTTGCGTACCATGGTATGTCAAGTGCATATACAACCTGTTGATATACATTTCATTGCGTAAATACTATAACAAATAGCGTTTGTGACAGTTTTCGACGATATGTTATTTTCTTTCTCGTTCTAATGTACTATGTGCATACCTCACCAGGCAAGTCTTTGGAAATGATCCATTTATCAAGAAGCTCGTTTAGCGATTGTTTTTCCTTCAAATAATTATACGATAATTTCTTCGCATCCTCAAGAATTTTCTCTCCGGGGAAGAGCACTTGAGAAGCCCTGTACAAATTGAACATCCCGGTAACAGCTTGCGTAGACTGGCCAACACAACATACGAATTTACCGTCTTTCTCAAATTGTTGAAATACATCTGTCACAAAATTGAAGGTATGAAGAAAGCTTCCCATGTTTGTTTAATATGTAACTCGGTTTCGAGGACGAAACCTCAAATTACAAAGATATGGTTTATTTGGATTTGTAATGACATACTAAAACATGAATACTAACCTGGAGTAATATCATAACCATGCATTCTTAACACCCTAAATCCCATCGCGGTATCATCAATATCTTGCACATTCGAGTTTCTTGCCCAACAAATCCCATCCTTTGTCCAATACTTGTAGACGTATTCCACACATTCCTTGATCTCTGACTCAAAATAACGAGAAATCCCAAGTCGTTGAAGGCGATCAACCGCCCAAATATGCTCGAAAAGATCCACTGGGTAGACATTTGGAACTAAAAAACAATCCAAACACAAGGTTTCGTAAAATTACATAATTATAATGTGGGCTTCTTGAACCACAATTAAAGCATACCTCCGCCATTGAATTTGGTAACGATATTGGTAAGATATTGAAGACACTTTTCGTCGTTGGTTTGCATGAGTGCGAAAGCAGTAGATGATGGAGAAGAGAGAAATGATCCATCTTTGCACTGCAATTTTAGAAGCTTTTCCCACTCCAAATCCGGTATTCCTTCCAAACTATAAAGTAAAGTTGTAGGCACCTTGTGCACTAGATCCATTGGTATCCTTTTGATAACAAAAAATTATATATGTATAAAGAAAAACCATCACAAATATGTTAATGTTTGGTGTATGTTCTGCAATGGAAAAGCCATCAGAATACTTTCGAAATTCCATGTCACCAACTCACCAAACAGTAGCTGACAACTTCCGTACAACTTTTAGGTTTCGTCATTTTAAGTGACAGATCATCTAGAAACAAAAACAAAAATTCTCTCTCTTATAAAGAAGCACGCAAAAGTACTTACTTTGTGAGCTTTAGGTTTCGTCGTGCATAGATTTCTTTCAATGCGGGAGTATCATCTGGGACTTCGAGTTTTAGCTTCCTTGCAATGTCTACAAGCGAAGGGAATGCTACTTCAAAACCAATCGGCATATGTTCCTCATTCTCGTCTTCAAGTTTACATATGTTTTCTTTAAGAAATTGCACCCCTAGGTGTATACGACAAGCATTAGTAACTCTTTTGTGTTGCAACCATCATAACGACTTAAAGAGGCATGACATCGATCTCTTTTTATTCGTGTTCTAAAGTATCAAACACATTAGTAACTCTTTTGTGTTGCAACCATCATAACGACTTAAAGAGGCATGACATCGATCTCTTTTTATTCGTGTTCTAAAGTATCAAACACATTAGTAACTCTTTTGCGTTGCAACCATCATAGCGACTTAAAGAGGCATGACATCGATCTCTTTTTATTCGTGTTCTAAAGTATCAAACACCATAAAAAAATTTTGTGATGTATAAATAGTTAACTCGTATACAAATATAAATATACGTATTTTTAACTGCTTAATTGTACCTTTTTCACATTTACTAGGATGAACGTTCCAAAAAGTTAGTGCGATAACACAAGCCAACGTATTAATGATCCTGTCATGAGCCAAAAACAACATACGGTCCCCCCAAGAACCATCAGGCAGTTGATTGTTCGCTATCCACTCCAAACTTGTCGGAAATTGAGGGGAACCACCTCCATTGACATCTTGCACTAGTGCAACCCAAGCCGTATCATAAGCCGACACATTTATTTCCCCATCATTCATAGAGCACAACATGTCTTTAATTGTCGCAACAAATAGTTGAATCTTGTCATTTGGATACATGATCTTTTGACATCGCGATTGGACATTATGGTAAATGTTAGTAGATACAGAAATGTAACACGTTTAAAGTACAAGTCAAATAACAACCTTATCTGTGCCCAAGTGATACATTATGATGTCATTGTGGCGGTTGATAAACGAAGCATCATTCTTCTGAAGTGCATGAGAGTATTCTGCATCAACCAACCCGTAAATATTTTATTACCAATCGTTCTTTTGTTAATCGTCGGAGATCAATTTCTATTCAATTCAAATTTTCATTCTTTCTTCTGTTTTTCTTTTATGCTAGATGTGATTCAATTTCGTTATTCACTATGGTTTCTTATAATTAATGATTATGAATAACAAAAGCTTATTTTTAAGCCATTAAACAAAAATTTTAACAATAAACCACGAAAATCAAGCAGTACAGTTTTACTGTAGTGGGAGAGAAAATTAGAGAGGCTATTACATAACCGTCTTATATATCATGTTGAAAACAATACTTACAAGTGTTTATTCGTTTATCACAAATTTCTACTTAACATTGATTTTAACGTGGTTGTGTGCATATAAGTAAGTTGCGGATAATGAATATACCTTGTGTACGAGACCTTGATACGGCTTTACATTGGAAATGGTTGTTTCTAAGAATTACACTTCCTGTAAAGCAATATCAATAATTAGAGATTATTTAAATAAAATTACATATGTTGGCAAATTTATACAAGCTAGTATATATGTTCATCTTGCCTTGTTTCTTCTTGGCCTAAAAGTCTTCTTATTATAAATCATATATATGTATGTATCAATAAAGAAACATGTATCTTTAATATTTAAACTTAAATACACAATTCATTTGAGCCTATAAAAAAAAAGAAACAAAAATTGCATGGCACAAACCATAACCCAATTAAAAATAAAATAAAATAAAATAAAAAACTTATACTTAAGGCATAAAGTTTTTCCCGCCTTTAATTTTTTAACGATTTTTGGGTTAGGCCCTGATACAAATAGGGATGACTAGAGAAAGAGAGATGAATACCGGTAAATAAAGGAAGACGATGAGAAGTGGCAGCCAGAGAAGAGCGGAGATGGAAAGTTGCGGTCGGAAAGATAACCCATGTCTTCATGTGAATGAATTGAAGGGATTTGGTTTTGGATCACCTAATGAACATTTTGCACTTGTAGCATATATGGCCGTTTGCATGAGGCAATTTATACAGTTTCATATTCATGTGGATAAAGACTTGCTTTGTTATTATATTTATTTATAAATTATAAACATATGCGAATCAATACTTTAATTGGGTAGACATTGCAAGAAGACAAAGACTACAGAATACAAGGGTATCAACTACGGCTTATTATGTCGCCTTTGGTAATCTGATTTGCGATTTGCCATAGGTTATCGCTAATTACCGACATATTTAAATAAGTTTTACTAGTTTACAACCATATTTTTTTCATAAATTCGTCGCTAAAAGACTTTCTTATTTTCAACTTTATTTTTCCAATAAAAATTACTACTAGTAGCATATTCATATTATCTCTATAGAGAGAAAGAAAGAAAAAAGTGTTAGAATGAAAACTCAACTCACTTTAAAAAACCATGAAAACTAACTTTTCATTACACATTTTTAAAAAAAATTAACAAATGTATGGTTGTAATTTGTAAATCAATCTAATAAAATACGTCACAATATTTGTAATTTTCTCTCTCCTTCATAAGAATGTGCAACTCATATGCTACAGTTGGCTGTGTAATATTTTTTGTATTAAATAAAAACAAATATTTAAATATTAAAAAAATTATTGTTACATTGGATTTTCACGAGTATTCACAACCCGAGTGAGTTTTCATTATAACCAAACCGTATGTATATGTGTGTGTGTGTTTATAAAGGCAAATTAGACAAAAACTTATAAAAAAATCCATAAAACTTTACAAATATAATCCACTAAAATATTCAAATTCAATTTGAAACAAATACTAATCAAAATAGTGTGTACAAATTCATTGAATTATTTTCAGTCAACTTATAATTTAGTAAAATAAAAATAAAAAACCACACACAACAAAGTATCAATGTTTAGGTGAGCCGGCTTAATGTGCAGGCGAGCATCTAACATGTCGTGGGGAGAAAAATTCAATACTAATTCTGGGCATCTTTTTAGTTAATGAAACTCCATTTATGAGTTTGGTGGGGGCCACAAACAAGACTTTTTTTAGTTAAAAACAAAATTTAATTTGTTGTTTCTCATGACCCTACACGCTTTGGCCATCCTTCCCTTGTTGTGGTCTTGCTGGAATGTTGTTGCCAATGGCGGCTCTGACAAGGAAGGGGAGGCTGACGGTTTGTTAATGTTTAAACTTAATTATTAAGTCTGTTTAAAAATTTAATTGTCTAAAATTCAATAAAAATACACTTTTACTTAAGGCCCAATTTTTTAACGATTCTTGATGACGGCCATGGTTATTGCCGCGCCAACAACTGCGGGTAAAATTATACGGTTGGGTTGACTTGAAACTCGATGCTCTACTTGGCTTGTGAGTGTTTTTTTAAGTTTTTGGGTTAAAAATGATTATTTAAAAAAAATCTTTCAATTAGTTGGTTTTTGAGTTAATTGTTAGGATCTTACACACACGCACCGAACACAAACGAAAAGAAGTAAGACAAACACGAGCAGTCGAGGATGTAACGTGGTTCAGTCTGGGCTGACATTAATCCACGGGTTGCAACTAAATATTTTCCTGTAAAGTTTTTAACTTATTGAGCAGAAACAATTAGGATCGGCCATCTCACACATGTCTCCTCTTTTGACTTCAACTAATAAAGCAGTCCAAATAGGCCTACGAATCCAACATTAATTGGGTAGTGGTTACATTGGATCATTGTTATCCAAGATGTCAAATTATAATTTGTTTATTTGGTCGAAGTTATGAAGTAACAAAACTCCGATGTTTATTCTTGTACATTTAATTGGTCAAATGTTTGTGTTGGTGAAGCACCTAAACATTCATACATGTTTTTTTTTTCTTATTTTGTGTACATTTGATTTGACTTTAAACAAAAATAGTTTACTCGGTCAAATATCTAACATATTTTTGCTTTTATAATAGAAAGATTACATAAAAAAAATTAATTTTATACCCTTTGATCGAGTCTTGCTCTATCATTATGTTTAAAATATGATGTTTTAACAAAGTTTCATGCGATGTTGATTGCAACGCATGTCCATGACATTGTTGTAATGGTTTCACAAGCTCAATCAGGTTTTTAATCAAGCTCGAACCAACCCAGGTTGAGCTGGTTAGAAGAATTTTCGGTCTGGCTAGTACCTCACATTGGACCGAGGGATGCTCACCCGTATTCTAACCTTAGCACAACATTATACTTCTTTTTTATATTTTATACAGTTTTTTCTAATATACACGTAATTAAAAAATCAAATACAATTGCAAAATGTTACCAAAAAACAAAATTTCCAAGTATATATTCAGTCTAAATAAGTCTCGATCCGTTCAGGTTCCAGTTTATGTGTTTGACATGAAACCACAACACGCAATTCACAAGTTTGCATTTAGTCTAAACAAGGTTGTATCATGTTTGGGTTTAAATAAGTTTGAGTCAACCTACAAAATATTATGAAAATATTGATTCTACTTTTTTTAACTCAAAACAATTCATGGGTTAAAAATATTTATTACACTTCTTGAACCAATTTATCTATTTTCTTTTTAGTTAGCTTTTCTTCCCAACATATCACATCCTATTTCATTATATTCAACCAAAATATAGCAAAGAAGCCAAACAAGTAAACTGCATTTGGGTTGTTCTTGAACTTTCAGCCCATCACCAACATGTACACAACATTTGATCATTACAAAAAGGATTGCAAGAAACACGGGTCGATAAACTTCACCTCAGTTTTAGATTTGATCATCGCTCGGTCAAATATAACCTAACACGTATTCTTCGTCATACCGTAAGCAATTCCTGAAAACAAATGTGAAATATAAATACTTATTGCACACATTAACTTTCATAAAAGCAAAAGAAAATTGGTGTTATGATAATACCTTCTCCTTTTGCTTGAAAATGGTGTCGATTTTCTTCATGTATTCATCCGTCACTTTCTGCAAGAAACCCGAACAAGAATTAAGTTTCGTTAAAGTAACAAAATTATATTTCTTTTTACTTCCCATTATTTTTAGCTTTTTTAAGGTTATTTCGTCATTTTAGTCTTGTGTTTTAAACTAAATACCTGCAAATCAGCCGACAAATCCTTTATATTGTCTTCCGAGAGCTTTTTCTCCTGTAGCGTATAATAACCATCGGTTGAAAATACAATAAAAAGGATATTTTTTCACAAACGAGAAGTGTCAGTTTGAAGGTCAAACCTTTTCAAGTTTATCATAGGCTTTAATGGCATCTCTTCTTATGTTTCTGATTGCTACCTGCATAATTGATGAAAAAATATGCAATTTAATATTTTTCTTTTTAAGTAAGCCTGCATAATGGGTGCTTGACTGCTCTTTTGAGTGTCGTAATGACTGCAAGTGCAGGGTGACGGATATGTGTGTGGATTTAATTTTTGAGACAAATGAAAAAAAACAAAACAACTTGGTCTAATAAAGCCTACCCTCCCTTCCTCAGCCTGCTTTGCAACAACTTTTGACAGCTCCTACAATTAAAAGCGCGGTTAATATAACGAATCATAAACATGTTATTGAGTGTTATAACGTCGGCACCTTTCTCCTTTCGGATGTGAGTTGTGGAAGGGATAACCGTATCACTTCACCGTCATTACTTGGAGTCATACCAAGATCAGAGTTGACTATGGCCTTCTCAATAGCCTTTAAGCTGAAAAAGTCAAACACCATGCATTGTGAGATAACAATGATCGGTCAAACCGTCAAAATATGCATCTTTAATGCTTATAATAATTGAAGAAAAATGTGATAGGCTTAAAAAATCTCGAGTTCGGCTCCTAAAAAGCTCGATCCAGCTCGTTTAAGTACCGATTGTGTTCGAAACAGTGTAACATGTAATCTTTTCAACTCTTTTTATATGTTCTTTATTATAATTATATTAAAATTTGGGGTTTAATTTAAACGAGCCAAATGGGCGTTTTTTCAAGCAACCCACGAGCTTTTTGAACAGCCCCAAAAACGAAAACAGGTCAAATGGTTTGAACCAGTCAAACGAGTCAAAAGTCACCCAAAGTGAATTACCAAGTGAATTATTATTGGAACACATACACACTTTTTCTTTTTTTGAAAAATCGGTAGCAGCCATACTTTTTTAATGAATTATAAGTATTTAGCACAACAAATATATATAAGAGATGTTTAAACTTGAGCAAAGTGTATCATCAAATGGGTTTATCAAAAATTTAGCTTTAAAAAAACAGGTCAAAAAGTACCAAGCCAGTCAAATCAAAGTCACACAAAGTGTAAAGTTAATATATACAACCTACTTGAATGTTAAAAAAAGTTGAGCAAAAAAGTGTGTTCGAGTCAGCCCAGCCCGTTTAACCCATTATCCAGCACATCTAACCAGTCCAATTTTACCAAAGAGTTAATGTACCTAGATTTGTCATACGGTTGCACTAACAAAGAGCTCGAATCAGGAGTGCTGATTTGTGCAATGGTCTTCAAATTTACAGGTGAACCATAATACTCCACCTACAGAAAACACAAATTATAAAATTTTAAACAACTAAAAATATTTGTAATAACAAGAGATAAACATCATCTAACCTCGATTTTATCGAGCATGGCTGGATTTGACCGCCCTGTTCTGATAGAATTAAAGCTTGACAGCATGCTGTCAATGGCTTTCTCCATCCTTTCTTTCTAAATCACACCAAGAAATGAAAACAATAAATATCTGAAAATGAAAACGCGTATTTCAACATAATCTTTAAAAAAAATACTAAGTTAAGGAACTGCGTAGATTTTATTAATTAACTCACAGCATTCTTTTCGATCAGTGTCTTTTCGGCCTCGATTTCTTCGAGTGTGGCACACCTAATGACGTTTCTGCAAAGCAAGTAGAAAACGGCACCACATTCAAACATTATTTATATCTGAATCCACAAATAACCTTAAAACAATGATTATTCAAGCGATTATAATGACTTTATATATAATCACAAACCATAGGAACAATGAATAGATAATTAGCTACACCTAGGGGTGCTAAGAAACCGAGCTCCTCACGAGCTACTCGAGATCGGATCGACAAATATCTTGAAGCGAACCGAGCTTTTCCGGCTTCAAGCCTATCCCGAGCCTCAAATAAAGGATTAAACCCTGTTTAGTTATCGAGCCCGAGCTCGAGCCTTGTAAGGGAAGCTCGTTTAGGTTCATCGAGTCTTAACTAGCATCTTGTAGTTTTTAAGTGTTACCTCTTTTGAGCTTCTATGTATAAATTTCACACTGCCCAGCCGAGCTCAAGCCGAGCTTTGGCTTGTTTAAAATACCACACGAGCTCGAGCCAAGCTGAGGCTTGTTTAAGGTCTTTCTCAAAGTATATAACACTAATTAAAATCGTATAAAAGTCAACTTAAAAATAATAAAAAAGCCAAGCCCGAGCATGAAAAAAACAACTCACGGGCTGAGCTCTAGCTTGAATTCTCGTAAGTCAAAACGAGCCAAGCTCAAAAAAGAATTACAACCAAAACCAAAATAACCAAACGGTTTCCAGCAACTCAAAAAACGAAATTCCGGTTTTCCGTAAACAGGTTATAAACACATCCAAATACTCCCAATAACTCACAAGCCCTAAAATCAACAATAACAATCAGTTTACATCCACACGCCCCCTTAACCACTTGACCAAACACTAATCATGGACGCAAACAAGCCGAGCTGCTCACAAGCTACTCGGGATCGGATCCATAAAAAGCTTGAAATGAGCCGAGCCTTATCAATCCCGAACCTCAAATAAAGCTCGTTTAGTTATCGAACCCGAGCTCGAGCCTAGTGTATTTTTAACTTTTAACTCTTTAGAACTTGTATGTGTTAATTTCACATTGTACACGAGCTCAAGCCGAGCTCGGTTTTCTCAAAATATATAATAACACTAAAATGTACATAAATGAACGAATAAATAATAAACGAGCCGAGGTCGAGATCGAGTAACTCACACTAACTAACAAATGTGTAACTATTACAGCTTATAAGCACATCCAAACAAACCCTAAAATCAAGAATAATAATCCACAATTTGAAACAAACTTGCCTGGCAACCGATTTATCAGCAACAACACTACTATTTGCTCTCAACTTCACATAACTGACAGCAGAGCTCCACGACAACAAGTTTCCTGAACCAAAATCTCAAATCATTGACAAAATTACATAAAAACAATTCAAAATTTATAAAATTGAAACAACCTTGAAGAGAAACGAGTGTAGTTGGACGGTTATTGAGCTTTGTGTTGATTCTAGGTCGAACGGATGACGAAGAAGCTGGTGATAATGATAATGAATACGTCGCCATTCTGATTCGGAAAAAATATTATTTATTTGGATTATGAGACTGTCGAAAAGTGGATGGATAAGAGGGAGGGCTACCAAGCAGTGGTGCGTAAAAAACCCGAACCCGGCAAAATAACAGAACCAGGTTCTTAGGAACCATTTTGGTGCATTCGGTTTCCAATTCCTATTTGAATGTTTAGATTTCAAATCCAATTCTTTCCAACTTTAGATCCTATGCAAATTCTAATTCCATTCCATTACATTCTGTGAAACGAGCGCGCCCGAGCTATACTCAAAAGCCTATACTTGGAACTGGACCCGAGCTATACTCAAAAACCAGGTGCGGGTCCACACCCAAAATCGAGATTTTGTAGTACCCGATATATAAATATATGTTTTTTATGGTTTTTAAAGTTTTATATCTTTGTAATATTTTTATTTTTTATTATACATGCACTTTTATGTTATTTATTTATATTAACCATCTTGATTGTGGAGTTTTTATGCAAAAAAAAATGGACTTGGAATAAAAAATTGTGTGGCTACCCCTTAAATAAACCGATCTAACACATAAATAGGGCATTAGCAAGCCCTAGAATAGCCGTGCAGAGTACCGGGTTCCATACCCTACCTGGAACCGAGATAATGTGTATGGTTTTTCAAACCAATAACCGGGTCCATACCATACATGTCCATGTTATGAATAGGTATCCTTTTTTTTTTAATCTGAAATTGAAGTGTGAAGTGAAAATAATATTTGGATTATGAGTTGGAGAGTGGATAAGGTTACGAACTACGAAGTAGAAAAACAGCCGGTCAAAATTTTCAGTGCCAAGTTTTAACATTAACATGATCATCCATTCATCCTCTACTCTTCTTTCCCCAATTCTGCAAGTCTGCAACATGTTTGGATATTGTTGGGCTTCGAATTCTTGGACTCTTGTATTATTAGCATGCAACATTGGGCCTCGTATATACTACATAACTATGGTCTAGTGGTGAAAAAAAAAAGGAACCCGAAGAAAAAACTGGAACTAGGTTTCTTATACCTGGGTTTTTACTACCCGAACTTGTGTCTGATTTTACCCTTAGGGCGCATTTGTTTCACAGAATGGAATAGAATTGGAATTTACATAGGATTTAGAATTTGAAGGAAATGGATTTGGAATCTGAACATTCCAATAGGAATTTAAATTTGAAGGAACTGAATTCCAATTCCATTCTTGGTGTGTTCGTTTGACAAATGAATTAGAATCGAGTTTTTTTTTTAACGAGGATAACGGCGGAAACATTTTAGTTTTTTTAGATTTTTTGTTTTTTATTTATATTTTGTCTTATGATTTTTTTTGTTTTTTTGAATTTTTTTTAGGGGTTTTCTATTAAGAACAAAAACCCCTCAAAAAATATTAATAAAAAATTCATAACTCAAAATATAAATCGAAAATAAAAAACCTAAAAAACCAAAATATTTTATTTGTTGTTCTCGTTAAAAAAAACGAGAAAAAATTCCAACGAATTCATTTGAAATCCTCCACATTTTAGAAGGATTTTAAAATCCCTGTATTTAAAGGAATTGAATTCCAATTCCTTGACAACCGAACGCACCAAAAGGAAATTAAGATTCCAAGTCCAACGAAATGAAAACGCCATGCCATGGGATTTTAATTCAAATTCCTTTGAATTCTCACAAATTCTGTGAAACGAACGCGCGCTAAAACCCGTACCCGGAACTGGTTTTTCCAATACCTAAAACCGGGTTTTTAAGATACCCAATCTATACCAGATTAATGCACTAAAAAAATGTAGCCCCTTAAAAAACCCAATCTATACACGAAAAATAAACAAAAAAATCCGAAAAGAACCCAAAAATAGGGATTTCTCAATACCCGGAAGTAGGTTATTCAAATACCCGATTTTAGAATACCCAATTATATACCCGAACCCGACCCGGGTATGGCCAATACCTGATTTTTCAATACCCGGTTATACCCGAACCAGGTTCCGTACACGAAACTGGGTATTATATGTAAGGCTCCGTTCCCGGTAACCCTACTTTGGTGTTAGATTTACTCATAAACACAGTTCTAAAATCATAGTTAATTAAAACTTTTCGTGGAATACCTAATATTAAACATTCTTACAAAACATAAATACTTATTTTGAACAAAATACATTAAGTCTTTAACGATAACATAACAACACGTAGATATTCCGTCTTCGATGCCAGTCTTCATCCAGTTGCCACGTGTCTCCCCTCAAGAAACTTGCCTCATCCTACTCACCTATGTGCATACGAAAAGTCAGCTACGCTGAGTGAGTTCTAGTTTAACAAGTTACAGGATTATTCTTACACATTTGTACCCGTAGGTACCAATCTTACCTTTGTCCTGTTCTTGTTTCCTTTCGTCTTACATTCACATTTCTTTATTCTTTCATTTATAAGTAATTTTTCTTACACATTCTTTTATTTACAAACAAACATTACTTGTATAATTCTTACATTATTCTTACGCTTTCTTACAAACATACAATTATTCTTACATTCTTGTACATATATTATAAGGGTCTGTCACCCGACCTCTTGCACAGATATTATAAGGGTCTGCCACCCGATCTCTTGCACCGATATCATAGAGTCGGCCACTCTATTCTTGCCCAGGTATTATAAGGGCCTGTCACCCTAACTCTTACATTAGACTCTTACTATTCTTGCCCAGGTATTATAAGGGCCTGTCATCCTGACTCTTACATCACATTCTTTCTTGACTCTTACAATCAGGTTAAGTTAAAAACCAGGCGCATACAAGTTCTTACAACTTTCTTTCAATCTAGCATCAATTAATTGCATTAATCATACACGTATTTATTACTTAGTCTTACCAGTATGCACACAGCCCCGAAAACATTTCAAAGAGAAATGGGGCTAGAACTCACCTGAAGTCGGTTTCTCTCGCCGTAATGGTAATGCCCTTCTTTAGCCGTGCACGGCTAACTGTACAACACATTACGCGTGTCGACTATCCATTACTACTACTTCTTACATCTAAGTTAATGAAACCCTCAACTAACGGGGGTCCGGGGGCAGCGCTCCTGGTAGCGGGGTCTAGGGGCGGCAGCCCCTAGTAGGGTCCAAGGGGCAGAGCCCCTGCCTGGGGTTGAGCTGCCAGGTCAGTTAGGAAAAATTTTATTTTCGTTAATAGTCCTTTAACAAAAATGCATCAGAAAAATGAATCGCACGAAAATTCGCATGGACTTTTCGCTTCGCATGGGAAGGTTTCGCTTCGCATGGGAAGTTTCGCTTCGCATGGAAGATTTCGCTTCATATGGGAAGGTTTCGCTTCGCATGGCTGAGCGATGCGAATTCGTTTTATGCGAAATAACCTCCTTTTCTTCATTTTTTTGCCATTTTAAGCCAAATTACTCCGTGACTCTTCCTTAGGACCCGTTTCTACCCTTTTTATGGGTTTTGGGTTGTACCAACTTTGTGTACTCGTGTTTTTCATGGTCCGAACATCACCCTTTTGTTCTATAACACACCCATGAGGTTATAACACACCAAGTTTGTGTTTTTCTTACATCATACAACCCGATCTATCGTTCTATCAGTTTGCATGTCGAATCTGACCATAAAACTTAGCCTTCTAAACCAAAACTCACCTTTTTGCTCGCGGGTTCGGGTTAAGATCTGGACAATACGTAAATCTGGACGTGTTCATGCTATTTGAAGACACTTGCACACTAAAATCTTCCTTACTTTGGATTCGGGTCTTGAGAGAGAGTATGTGTGTGTTCTAAGGTGTGTGTGTGTGGAAAGAAAGAAAAATGGTGAAAGGGTGGAGGGGTTGGGTTTATATAGGGGGCTATGGGCCCCACAACCCACTCACAATTTCAAATCCAATTCTATGTCCAATCTATACCAGTTACCAATTCAAATCCAATTCAAATCCAATTACCAATTCTATGTCTAGGATAATCAACCTATAACCATTAAGAATTAGAATCTGATCAAAACAGTACTTCACACAAAACCTTAGCCTAAAACGAACACACACGATTAGCCGGGCATCGACATAATCGTTAAAGTACTTATCTTGATGAACATAAGATCTTAGGACAAACCGGAAGCTTTGGAATGATGGAAAATCGCCCTAGAACTCCTCTTTTACCTCTGGAAGTCGTAATATCCGAAATAGGGTCGAAAAATCGTTTATATAGTGAAAACCCTAACTTTTGCCGACATTGAGCATCTTCGCATATCACGAAGATGCAACTGACTTCATATTCGAATTCCTCTCGTTGAGAAACATGAAATTCATATATTATGAATTCCGTAACTCATTTTCTAGGCCAATATATGCCCGTTTTACTAAAACACACTTTCCAGGTAACCCATGTTGTTCAGTTTTCACTTCGGCTTCATGTTTCTCATCCAATCCTCTCCCGAATCCTTCTTAACCCTCAATACATGTTTCTCCATGCTTCCATCATCTCGAGGCTTGCTTAATCTTCATCTGGATGACTCTAAATTAGCTCGTTTAAGCTCCTTAACTTCCAAAGTCCTGAAAACACATAACAACGCTTGAAGTACCAATGTTCATTCAATTATTTAACTAAATATAACTAATTAACATATAATAATAACTAACTTTTACCCAACCATCACATCCCCACACTTATCCTTTTTCGTCCCAAAAAAGACTTTGCAATGGAATCAGAATCAGAGACTATTTTCAAAATACCTCATAGATTATCTTAATTAAGCACCAAGAACACAAAAAACCACGATTGCGACCCACGCCTTAATACTTACCAGGAAAAATAAAGTGTGTCACTTTTATTAATTCATATGATTAAAATGGAACCCACACCTCAAAGCCCTGAAGCCGCCTTACCATGCTTCATATAGTTTTACCGAACCAAACCACTCCAACTTGACTTAAACCTTAAAATTAGACGATCAAAATTTTGCACATATGTACAATTTTTAAGCCCATATGTAATAGCTAAGACAATCTTGGATATTTTATCGAAACCAAAACCTAAACTTAAGTATTAAAGTCTACCAGAATGGCCATTAGATACGATTAAGGTGCAATTAGGTAATGGCCATTATCAAGCAATACCCCGAAGTCCATCACCATACGTGAGTAGGCACGAATTCATCTGTAGGACATACATATGACGTGTCCCTTGTGGTCCGTTTGTTAATGGTAATGAGACGCGAGCACGGGGACCCCATATAACTAACAGCGTGGATGATCAAGTCAGTAGTGAATTTGTACTTTTAAAGCACTTTTTATGATCATGTTTATTGACTTATGAATTGGTAGATAAACTGCGGGTTTGCTCTTTTTAAGCTCTTTTTTTAATATGAATAAATCCACTTAGGATTTACGCATACCAGATGATAAACCGCATACCGACCCATGGTCTCCGTTCCCCGGGGCATCCCATCAATACAGGATTTAAGGTCATAAAACCATACGCCTATGAAGTGTTAGCCACTTAACTGGTAGTTTTTTCATTTATGTTTATATCACAAGCCATTTAGCATACTCTAATGTTAAGCCTATCCAACCATTGTACTATAGACTATTCATATTAAAATATATTTTTAGTGATCAAATCTAATAGTAAGGCTTGAGTATGTGTAACATCCTAAAATTTATAATGTTAAATAAAGAAAGTTACGTTTAGTGATTTCGCGTTATTAATTAATTAATGTCGAGTAAAGAACGGATCATGGACTTAGATTAATTAAGATGGGTTAAATGAGAATGGGCCTTAGGTCCATGGGCTTTAAGGGATATAAATATCCCCCAAACCAACCTAAAACCCTAAACCCTCATTTCATTTCCATCATAATCTCTACACACTCCAAACACACACACACACCATAAACGAGCAAGACCCGAGAGAGAGTAAACTTTAGTTGGTATTAGATCTTATTACACGAGATCTAGAGTGCATAAACAAGCTAATCAAGATCGAACGAGCGCTAAAGGTATGTTCTTGACCTTTAAAGTTTACGTAGTATTGAACGTTTTTACTTAAAGGTCCAAGCTTTATAGTATATACGGGATATATATAAGACCGAAAACGGTTAGGGAACGTAGTGGGTGATGTCGAACCATAACAAGGGTATTAAAATCGCCAAAATGCTTGATAAAAACTAAACCCGTAGCTGAACTGGGTAACTTCGCCTGCAAAAGCTTAACTTCGCCTTCAATGCTTAACTTCGCCTTCAAAGCTTAACTTCGCCTTCAAGGCTTAACTTCGCCTACGGCCAAGTTCGCCTAACTGGTAACTTCGCCTAAGGCCAAGTTCGCCTAGCTGGTAACTTCGCCTAAGGCCAAGTTCGCCTAGCTGGTAACTTCGCCTAAAGCCAAGTTCGCCTAACTGATAACTTCGCCTAAAGCTAAGTTCGCTTAAGGTTTAACTTCGCCTAAAGTTAAGTTCGCTTAGAAAATAAATTAAAAACCTAATGGAAAATGTGTTAAGACAGTTAATGTAAATAAAATTTTTCCAAGCTGACCTGGCAGCTCGACCCCAGCCAGGGGCTCTGCCCCTTGGACCCTGCTAGGGGCTGCCGCCCCTAGACCCCGCTGCCAGGGGCGCTGCCCCCGGACCCCCGTTCGTTGTGGGTAGTAGTTAAGACTAGAAAGATGATATGAGTAGTGATAGTTAATTGATACGTGTAAATATTATACAGTTAGCCGTGCACAGCTCAAGAAGGGAATAACTATTAACGGAGAGCGTAATAGGATTCAGGTGAGTTTCTAGCCCCATTTATGTGTTATGTTTTCGGGGCTGTGTGCATACTCGATGTGTTTGTTAATACGCTTATCCTAAGAGATAAGTGTATGCCTTATGTGAATGATGTGATATGTATGAATGATGGCTTGACGGTACGTGAACGATCTTCGGATATTGCACGTACTGTCAGGTTGTAACGCTAAGTATATGGTAAGTAGGATATGTATGCTTATGTGTATGAATGTGATAAAGTTAATAAAAGAATGAAAGGATGGTTGTATGGTTACGAAGAGGGTATCGGGCCCTAATAATACTCGAGGTATGATGTATGGTTGTATGGTAACGAAGAGGGAATCGAACCCTACTAATATTCGAGAACTAGGGAACCGAACCCTACTAATATAGGAAAGAGGGTACCGAGCCCTAATAATACTCGAGAAAAGAGGGTACCGAGCCCTAATAATACTCGAGGAAGGAGGGTACCGAGCCCTAATAATACTCGAGGAAGGAGGGTACCGAGCCCTAATAATACTCGAGGAATGTAGGGCGTAATGCTCTTTATAACGTAAGATACGAAAGTAAGTTAATACAAAAGAAAGTATGAAAGTATGAAAGTATGAATGAAAGAATATGAGTTTATGTGTATTGTATAGTGTATGATTAACTAGAACTCACTCAGCGTAGCTGACTTTTAGTATGCACGCAGGTGAGTAGGATGAGGCAGCTCGCTTGAGGAGACACGTGGCACTGAATAAGAGGCTGGCATCGGAAGACTCAAGACGTTTAAGTTTAATGTTTCGTTTATTTTGAAAGACAAAATGATGTTTTAAGACAAGACGTGTTTTGTTATGAAATGTTTTATGAAAGCTTTTATATTCCGCGAATGTTTTAATTAACTCTGATATTTAGAACTGCGTTTATGAGTAAATCCAACACGAAAGTAGGGCTACCGGTAACGGGGCCTTACAGTATGGCCTAATATTTCATTCCAGTCCTTACACAGGCAAAGCTAATGTAAAACCAACAAATTTTAGGTCCAAATTTGACATGTTATAAAGATAAATGACCAAAAATAATAATGAGAAAGGTAATGGTAAAAGTATGATAAAGAAAAGAAAGCCTATTAGGTTAAGGGAATAAGTAAGGAAATTCCATCCCACATGGAAAGTGGGAAAGGAATGAAAGCACTTTATAAGGAAGGAGTTTTACATGGTAATGTTCTTATGGGGCTAACTACTCTCACTAGTCCTAGCAGAGGGTGCGAAGCACCCGACGCGCACGCGCACGGACACAAACTCGGACTCGGACACGGACTCGGGCGACGGGCATAGTGGCGTTTTGATGGCGCACTTGGCACTTCACACCCTCGCATCACCGCGAGCCGCATAAGGGGCACTTTAGTGTTTTTGAATTGTGGAAGATAGACCATGAAGTGACAACATACTAAAGTTCAAGGACTAAAAATAAAAATTCTGATTTCCAGACCCATCACGCTACGCGATGGGTATACAGATTAGATCATCGCGCTACGCGATGCGGTTTCCCATGAGTTTAGAAAAAGGGGCGTCGCGCTACGCGATGGCCCAGAAGGAAGGGGGCGTCGCGCTACGCGATGGCCCAGAAGGAAGGGGGCGTCGCGCTACGCGATGGCCCAGAAGGAAGGGGGCGTCGCGCTACGCGATGGCCCAGAAGGAAGGGGGCGTCGCGCTACGCGATGGCCCAGAAGGAAGGGGGTATCGCGCTTCGCGATGACCCGGTTAAGTAACCGGATCAACCACATGTCAACACGTGGCAACCTCTGGTGTATTGCGGCGTCGCGCTACGCGATGGCCAGGGGGAAAACCCCATCGCGCTACGCGATGGTGGTCAAAACTTTGCCTATAAAAGGGGGCTACGGATTTGAAGCATTCTCATCCCATTTTCACACTCACTTACACACACAACCTTGGGAGACGTGCCCGACTCGTGTGAGGTTCCGTAGTTTCGATTTCTCGTAATTCGTGCAAGAACTGAAGTTTTAACGACCCATGGATGTGTTAAGCAAGTTCGAAACAAGGTTCTGACGATTTAAGCTTCAGTACGTGATAAGGAAATAGAAGTGCTGCCCACGCAAAGCTTAGGCAAATAAAATACCCATATAAGGTAGGGATTCTGCTTAAGCTATTATTTTATTATTATAAAATAATAATAAAATTATTTTATATACATATAAGGTAAGGATTCTATTATTTTATTATTATTTTATATGGCTTAAACCTTAGTCAGGAATATAGTCTATACCTTGATCAGATAAGTTATTGTAATAAGCTTTCATAAGATAAGATTATGGATATTCTTTATTATCGTGTAAATATATTTCTTATGAAAGAAGAAATTAGATATATATATATACGTTTCTTCATGATGAAGAAACGTAGTATACATATGGATTTTCTAAAAGAAAAGAACATCAAGGTAAAGGTTATGTAAATAGACTAAATGTCTAAAGCTAGATTTGTAGATCTAGTTATTTATGAAATATTATTCTCGTACTATAGGTCCGAGATAAAGAGCAGGCATTTGTCAGTAAGATACAATGATATATCAAAAGGTGAATACATACAACCTTTTATGAATGTTTTATGACGTGAATACATCTATGTACTGTTCTAAAGATATTTATTTACTATGGAGGGTTATCCATAGATAAAGAGTCAGAAACGATTTTATATGAGGATTGGTACAAATCCTCTATGTTTATGAAATGTTTACTCTTATAAACTATGGACCGTTATCCATATGTAAAAAGTTATGAAAGTATTTGCATGAGGGTTGGTTCAAATCCACTAAAAACGTTTTGATACAAGGTAGTTTTAAACACTCAGGCTAAATACATGTGTCTGGATCCATTCATATATGATTTGTAGTGGGCCACTACAAACATACTGACCACGAGGCAAGTGACTGTCTCTAGGGTGAGTGAAGTCCGATTATGTGGTCTATTGGTATTTTTAGTTCCAATGAGATGGGATGATGCCCATTGAGTCGTTGAACACTATTGGTGTTGTATCATAATGAAGGTGATTTTGTATATGATTATATTATGATGAATTATGAAAATCTTTTTATTGAGTCAGCGTTATTCACCAACACATAGCTGACGTATTTTTCCCCCACATTTCAGGAAAACAGTAAATCTAGAACAAACAAGTAAGCCAGATTAAAAGATTGGAGACATAGTCATTAGAGGTGATCTAATGGCTCATATGTTTTAATTAAAATATTGTGAAGAATCATATTTTAAAATGGCAGGTATTTGAAATATCAAAACGGGTATTAAATTCCCGATATTTCATTATAATAATATTTTATGACTTTCGCTAAAAGAATCTAACTCTGATATATTTGCAAAACAGGTACCAACTATTGGTCATACGCCTAGGCCCTAGGCCGGGGTGTGACAGCTAAACAAACAAAACCGTGAAAGCGTTTCCCACTAAAAATCAATACATCTCAAATTACGTGTGTTCCCATTTTATTTATCTCTTATTATATTATAATTTTGAAAAATAATCCCCGATTTTTCTATCATTTTCCATTATTTTGCAAAAAATCTGTGACATTTGAGCCAAAACAAGGTACACCTCAGTACGTATTTACCGATTAAGCAAATAAACGCCTTTTGCGTAACAAACGAATGATTAACCAAACGGGTCGGGTTATGACCCATAAATCTCGGGGGGGCCATCTATAAGTGATATACGATCTATACAAGCTAAAATATTACTAATATGGCCTTAGTTTGATAACAAACAAGTTAAACGAAAACATGCTCGTTTAACTACCCGCTATAGATTTAAATGCGAAAGATAGTTACAAACCAAGCATTGTATCATCCGTTAAGCCGAAAAAGAATTACCAAACACTTATTTGAAATGTTTTAAGCGATCCGTGAAAATATTTTGATTTTTACAAACATATAGTATGTTTTTATAATTTTACTCAAAACTGGCCGAAAAACACTCGTTTTCGCACTGTTTAACGCACCCGATACGTTTTTCGCGTCAAAAACCGAACCCGAACTAAATTTGGACTGGGCTTTTCGTATTTGGGCTTGAGAAATCAGAAACTTGGGCCAAAATGGGCCCAAAGTGGGCCCATATGGCTTCCGATCGGACCAGCCCACCCCACCCCCATTTTCTCCTTACTTGTCTTACATGTCTCATCATGAACCACCTTTTTTCTTGCATGTTTGAAATCATCACCTGACTTTGCCACCTCTGCAACACGTATCTCAACCGCATTTAGCTCCTCTTTTTCTCTCTCCCGCTTCAACCTATCAAACACAAAACTTTCTTCTTTGGTGTCATCCTCACTTACATGAGGAAGACACGTGTTAGTAGCACCTGACCTAGAAGATTTATTTTCACAAAAATGGGCCCAAAGTTGAGGTCCAAGCAGCTCTAAACCTGATTTTCCAGAATCCTTCAAACCCTAAGGTAAGGAGCTTAAATAAGTAACTTTTGTACTTGTTTAACCTTGATTAATACCATAAAAACATGTCTTGATTACTAAAAATCATTCCTAACCATGTAAAAATCCAAAAATGGTCCATAAACATGTTTTGATCATACACATGGTAAGGAACCTGTTTTGATAGTTTTTTTTTTTTGCCATAAACACGGATTAAAGGGTTGAAACGGCGTTTTTACGGTTCAAAAGTTTGTTTTTGTGCACTAGCCGAAACCCTAAGTTAAAGGGCTATTCTATTGATGAAACCTGCTTGGTTTGTGATATAGGACCTGTACCTAGCTTACATAGGAGCACAAGAGCTTGAAAAGTTTATTAGAAAGTCGGAAACGAGCCAAAACCGCTAAGGTAATGCCGAAACACTCGCTTACGGGCTGTTTAGGTTATGGTTGTGATGTGCATATGGTTAGGCCTTGAAATTTTTCAGGAACATCAGGGACCATGTCAATGAGTCCCTTTTTAAATTTGGTAATTTTTTGACCATCCGAGAATATTTGGCTAATTTATTACCGAATTGGGACGTTTATTTGGGAAAAATAGCTAAAATACTTCAAAAATTATGAAATTTTTCTGGGAACTCAGATTTGATGTATTTTGATAACATATGAACTTTGGGATCATTTGGAGAAGTCTAAAGGTGTTTTGTGTATATGCGCTTGTGTGAATTTTTATAGTCGAATTTGGGCCGAAAAGAATATCGCACGAGTTTTTTACATTCTAGAATTGATACAGGTTATTTTGGAACATGATTTGAGTATTCAGGAATTTTTGTGGAATTTTTGGAAATTGTTTGGGGTAAACGGACGATTTTCAGGCGAAATATAGCTGATAAAATGAATTTTTATAAATTAATAAATCATTAAATAATTCCAGAAATACTTTTATAAAAAACTACATATTTTAATTGATAAGTGGCTAAATTTTCATAATTTAATGATTAACGGTTAATTAATTATGCTAATTTGAATATTAAACAAATTCAGTTTTTATAAAAACCGGCAAGTTCGCGATTAAGGAATCTGCGGGAATATCAAAACAGCAAGAGTAATCAAATATTATATTTTTGATCATACACATGGTAAGGAACCTGTTTTGATAATTTAATGATTAACGGGTAAATTTTCAAATAAGGAACCTGTTTCAAATATTAAATTAAATTTTCATAATTTAATGATTAACGGTTAATTAATTATGCTAATTTGAATATTAAACAAATTCAGTTTTGGACTAATTTGAATATAATATTTGAATAATCAAATATTATATTTTTGGACTAATTAAGTAAAAACGAACTTTTCTATGAGAAACCTGGACAATCCGGATGGATTGTGCGCGTTTCTTCTTAAATCAAACTGAATAAACGGAAACGGGCCCCATGGCTAATCTGGGACCCCAGTATGTGATCCTTCTTTATAAATTAATCATTTTGTTAACCAATACATTTACCCAAGCTTATTTTCCCATAACTGTTTTCTGAACGCGTAAACGAACAACTTGGCCCAGCTGGGAAAACGGGAATCTTAGCCAAGTTCAGTTCTAAGTATTAGACATTGAACAACATCACAACCTAAGCCTATTGCCACTTTCTGGGAGTTCCAGCTACACTCAGATTAGTTATACAGCCCAGTTTAGTATTGAGATTATAATAATATTAAAATATTAATATTATTATAATATTGATTATAGGAACTACTGATAGCGGACCGAACAAACCACGAGCTGATACAGTACTGATTATCTACTAAACCGTGAGTTTCATGACCCCACTTCTAAACTGTTTTACGAACTTTTGGGTTGAAAAACATGTTTGATTATATATACATACCTGAAACATGTATTGATGTGAATTATCTAAGTGCTAACACACGAAAGTCCCCACGATCACAGTGATTAACTTCGAGCCGGTGGCTTGTGAATAGTACTGTTGGTTTGACAAACCCAAACGGAGCCGGCATGTATTGCTGAGACTTTACCCCGTTTGCACATGAGCATAATTATACAACACGCTATGTAGTGTTAGACATAGCTACTTGGGGCATGTTGTGGGCGGAAAGGGGCCACAGTGGTTGATTGAGCGTGAGAAATGGATGCACGCAGCACATACAGTTAATGCTTCACTGTAGCTTAGCATAATTACATCATTTACATACATACATACTTATTTCATGATGACAAGTGTTAACTTGTGAACACTCATTACTATTTTCTTGAAACTCGTGAAACTCACCAACTCTAGTCGTTGACCCGTTTTAAACTGCTTTTCAGGTGTACCTAAATCGGAATGATTTGGTGATCTGTTACTTGCCCAAGGTGTGTGGTTGATGCTATGTGAATACAAGCAAGGATACTAGTAGTAAGATCATATAGTTAACGAACTAGTTTTCTTTGTATCACCTAGACTGTAAAACAATGATAGAACAAAGAAATGTAATATATTGTAAATTAGTTTGTAATGTTTCTTTATAAACAATGTGTTGATACCAGAGGTGTCTGTTACATTCCAGTTTTACGCTTCCGCATTGTGCTAGTCGGGGTGTGACAAAATCTTAATTCAATGAACATTAAAACTTTTAAATTTTTTCAATTTCTCCCCCATCCCCACACTTGAGGCAAACATTGTTTAAAATTTTTTCAATGTTTAAAATTTAAGACATAAAATAGGGACGGGGTTTAAAATTCACTTGACAATTTTCAAACCGGGCCTAATGTGATGGTGGTTATTAAATATACAAAAATACAATTGCACTTTTAACACAAAAACTAATAAAACAAATAAGGTTATGAAAATGAAATCACCTGATAGAAAATAAAACTCTCATGTGCAACTCTCATGCCCTCGGTGATGCTCTCGGTGAACTTCCCTCTTCAACTCTCAAAATAAAATCTGCAAACTCTCAAACATGTAGAAACAAGCTTCTCACAAATGTTAAAAATATAGGTCTTTTAACCGTTTGCAAAACATTAAATTTTAAATTACCAACCAAGATTAATTAATTTCATAACCTAATTTGTTAAACGAGTAAAAATGTTAAAAAACCTAACTCACTTTCATAGGAATCACGATTGCATTTAGCGTATGCAACAAGCCCTTTAAACCCCCCGGTAGCCCTGGTGGACGAGTATGGTCTCGTGAGGGTTTATAGTGAACTACACCCACAAAGTTCAACTACAAGAAAAAATATACACGTACCTGAATACAAGGACGGGTTGCCTCCCGGTTAGCGCTAAGTTTTTTTGTTAAGGTTTTCAGCTGGACCATTGCCTAATTTGGCGTTTATGGTGGTCTAATGGAGTTACCTTCCTCCACCTCGTTCTTCTTACTCCTCCAACATAGTGGTGCACTGTCCATGACACTCCATCTTGGCCCGAAACATGCCAATCTTCGTTGTTCATTTTCAAACCCCGGTATGTAAGGCCCCGTCACCGGTAACCCTACTTTCGTGTTGGATTTACTCATAAACACAGTTCTAAATATCAGAGTTAATTAAAACTTTACGCGGAATATAAAACTTTCATAAAACATTACGTATCAATTCATAATCATGTCTTAAAACATTCCTCTTGTCTTTCAAAATCAAAACATAACTTATAAAACATATCAGATCTTCAGATGCCAGGCTTTAGTCTTCTGCCATGTGTCCTCCACTCAAGCCAGCTGTCTCATCCTACTCACCTGCGTGCATACTAAAAGTCAGCTACGCTGAGTGAGTTCTAGTTAATCATACAATACTATACAACACCTTCTTACATACATATGTACTTAACCTCATAACTTTCTTTTATACACACATAAGTACTCATACCTTCATTCTTACTTACATACTTTCTTTCTTACTTACATACTTTCTTTACATTCATAATCATACGTTTTAAAGAGCCTTTCGCCCTATAACCTCACAGATATTATAAGGGTCTGGTCCCTAACATCACAGATATTATAAGGGTCTGGTCCCTAACATCACAGATATTATGAGGGTCTGGTCCCTAACATCACAGATATTATTAGGGTCTGGTCCCTAACATCACAGATATTATTAGGGTCTGGTCCCTAACATCACAAATATTATTAGGGTCTGGTCCCTTGGTTTTCGAATATTAGTAGGGTTCGATTCCCTCTTCGTTACCATACAACCATACATCATACCTCGAGTATTATTAGGGCTCGGTACCCTTTTCGTAACCATACAACCGTCATTTCCTTCTTTTATTAACTTTATTACGTTCATACACATAAACATACATATCATACTTGCCATATTTATAACGTTACAACCTGACAGTACGTGCAATATCCGAAGATCGTTCACGTACCATCAAGCAATCATTCATACATATCATACTTACCATATTTATAACGTTACAACCTGACAGTACGTGCAATATCCGAAGATCGTTCACGTACCATCAAGCAGTCATTCATACATATCACATATATCACATATGGCATACACTTATCACTTAGGATAAATGTATTAACAACACATCAAGTATGCACACAGCCCCGAAAACATAACAAGGAATGGGGCTAGAAACTCACCTGGATCCTGTTACGCTCGCCGTTGATCGTAATTCCTTTCTTTAACTGGGCTCGGCTAACTGTATAATATTTACACATATCAATTAACTACTACTACACGCTTTGTATTCTATCTATAAATGACCCACAACGAACGGGGGGTCCGGGGGGCAGCGCCCCTGGCAGCGGGGGTTCTAGGGGCGGCAGCCCCTAGCGGGGTCCAAGGGGCAGAGCCCCTGGCTGGGGTTAAGCTGCCAGGTCAGCTTGGAAAAATTTTATTTTCGATAACTGCCTTAACACATTTTCCATTAGGTTTTTAATTTATTTTCTGAGCGAACTTCACTTTAGGCGAAGTTAAACCTTAGGCGAACTTGGCTTCAGGCGAAGTTAAACCTTAGGCGAACTTGGCTTCAGGCGAAGTTAAACCTTAGGCGAACTTGGCTTTTAGGCGAAGTTAAACCTCAGGCGAACTTGGCTTTTAGGCGAAGTTAAACCTTAGGCGAAGTTACCATTTCAGCGAAGTTGCCATCAGGCGAACTTGGCTTCAGGCGAACTTATCATCAGGCGAACTTGGCTTGCAGGCGAAGTTCATCAGGCGAACTTAGCTTGCAGGCGAAGTTGCCCAGATGAAGGCGAAGTTGTCGCGCTGCAGATCTGATTGCCCATAACTCCTTCGTTTCTTAGCCAAATAACTCGATTTTGGTACCCACGGAATCGTATGATCGGCGCCTACAAATCCCAACCATCAAATCGGCCTAAAATCGACGTTTTAGGGGTCCGATTTGGGCAGTTGTGTTTCGGGTCCGATTAACCCGTCAAATCCTAACCATTTTCAGTAATATTAGCTTTGCGGGATTAGTTCTTACCTTTCCAACTCAGATCTACCAGCAAAATCTCGGGTCTCGACTTCGGATCTCGGTCGGTTATGTGTGTGTTTTTGAGTGTGTAAAAGAGGAAAGATGGAAATAAAATGATATCTTGGGCTTGGGATGGGTATTTATATCTCTCAAGCCCACGGACCCAAGGCCCATTCTCATTTAACCCATCTTACGTAATCTAAGCCCATGACCCGTTCCTTACTCGACATTAAATAACTAAAACGTGAAATCACTAAACATAACTTTCTTTTATTTAACATTATAAAAATTTTAGGATGTTACACGGTAGCTTCCTCACCATCTCCTTCTTTGGCGATTTCTCCTTACTTGTCTTACATGTCTCATCATGAACCACCTTTTTTCTTGCATGTTTGAAATCATCACCTGACTTTGCCACCTTTGCAACACGTATCTCAACCGCATTTAGCTCCTCTTTTTCTCTCTCCCGCTTCAACCTATCAAACACAAAACTTTCTTCTTTGGTGTCATCCTCACTTACATGAGGAAGACACGTGTTAGTAACACCTGACCTAGAAGATTTATTTTCACAAAAATAATCAAATTAATTTGAAAAAATATGCAAAATTAACTTACGATTACCAAATGCCATGCACACTGTTCCGTATCGGCAATTGATTTGAGCATTTGATGTTGCCAAAAACGGTCTCCCTAATATCACTCTCGGCTCTTCTTCATTCTCTACCGGTTTATAATCCAAAACAAGAAAATCTTCAGGATAATAAAACTCACCAACCTTTACTGCAACTCCAACCAACTTCCCTCGGGGCCGTCTTCGAGTGAAATCAGCTAACACCAATGTGGTGTCAACTTCTTGTAAAGGTCCAAACTCAAACCGGTCATAAACACTCCCGGTAGAACACTTACACTCGCACCATAATCAACTAGCGCCTTGGTGGTCTTGAACTATCCAATCTAAATGGGAATAAGTGGTGCCCCTATTTCAAATTCTTCAACTGTGTCGCTCACCCCATGATCTTCAATGGTGATTGCACTAATGTGTACGTTTTTACCATTTGATGAACTGCAACTCTGATGGCTCGGATTCTTCACGGTCTCACTTGGTAATTTGGATGGATTTCTCTTCAAACTAGCCACTTCCTCAGCTAGCTGGCTCACCTGTTTATCCCTCGTAGCATTGGCTTTCTCTTGGAGTTCTAACCTTTGGTTTACACTTTTATTCTGAGCCTCCTGATCCGTCTTCATCTGCTTCAGAAAATCAATCACGTCCTTAATCGACTCCTCCTTGTTACCAGAAGAACTTCCTTGACCTTGTGTTGCCCCTTGACTTTGCTAACCCTGCTGATAACTCTTCTGATAAACCTTATTATAACCACCCGACTCTCTTTGATTATACCCGCTTTCACCGCTACCCCTTTCATTCCCATATTGACGCTGATTCGACTGATAACCTGCTTTTTGGAAATTACCTTGAAAATTCGGGTTTTGTTGCGTGTTTGGGTTTCCGTAACTGAAGTTGGGATGGTTTCGGAGGCCCGGGTGATAGTTGTTTGAATTCATATTATTGTTGTACCTCTTCTCACCCTGAACAAAGTTCACCTCCTCTTCTTCCTCTTCTTCTTTGTCATCCAACACGACCCCACAAGTAGCCGTTACATGGCCAATTCCACCACAACCTTCACAAATTGGATACGCCTTTCCTGACTTGCCTTTTTCTTTCACTCCCACACCCATCAACTGATTCAACTTTATCTCCAACCTGGCCATACGATCATTCGACTCACCACTATCCACGGCTTTCACAACCGCCCCTTTTACCATACGATTCGACTGAGCTTGCCTTTTTGAATTCATTGCATGCCTCTCTAAGTGTTGCCAATCTTCATTCTCATCATTAGTCAAAAACGACCCATTTGTGGTCGATTGAAGATCACGCACATCGTCCCTCGACAACCCGTCATGAAACGCCTTAATAAACTCCCACAGCGCAATCCCGTGATGTGGACAAGTTCTCAACAACCTCTTGAACCTCGTAAATGCTTCATGAAAAGTCTCACCCGAACTTTGCTAAAAATTTCTGATGGAGGTTCGGGCTTCGGAAGTTCTGTGCGGTGTGTAATACTTGTCTAAGAATTGCTGAGCCAGGTCTTGCCACATATAGATACTTGCTGACGGTAAGGATAAGAACCACTACTTCGCTAGATCTTTAGGGCTGAACTGAAACACAACTAGCTTGACTTCATCAGCAGTAAACCCTTGACTCGATATGGTGGCACAAATCACATTAAACTCGC